>NC_139951.1:2387973-2522973 GCF_963454915.1 Gymnoscopelus microlampas
GAGTCATTCATTACAGCTTTACAGGTTAATGATTACACTTTCCTCTTGATGACAAGTACTCACTTGTCAGTGCATGTTGACTGTGGAGGAGTGAAGTTTACTGGTCTGGACTCATTTCTTCTACGACACACCTTGTAGACAGGTAAAAAACATTTTTTAAATATTTCAAAATATAATTACAAATACAATTAAATCAAGGTACGTACAGGTGGACGACCTAATGAAACTAATTATTTATTTTATACAGTTTATTTGATTGTAGGAGTGTCAAACAGCAGGTGAAGAGCCATGTACTCAATATGTTATGCATTTAATTGTAGCCCCGTCTTCACGACTCCATCATGTATGGTTAAGATCCGGCAACCGGTGAAATGGTCAAATTCTTACCTGTATTATGAACATTATTTAAAAAAATGTAAGGTGTCAGATGTCTGTAGTTCCAACAGTCTGGAAAAAAATATTTGACGGATTTAAATATTTTAAATCAGTTTGCTTGCCAGCCTGCACCAAATTAACATGGAATCGAGATAACAGGACATTTTGTGTCTTTTATTGTTATTAGTATTATTATTAGCAGTAGTAGTATTAGTATTAGTAGTATTAGGTTATTATTATTATTATGATTATTAATATTATTTATTTTCGACCTGGGCCCTATTTTCAAATGATTTGAACCCGAAACAATGTGTGGATTATAGAAATTATTGGAATAGGTCCATTTGGTGTAATTGCGCATTTTAAACCAATTCTACAAGGATTAAAGACCAAAGTGCCTTCTCCTAAAGAAAAATGCCATTCCGAGTGGAGTGGAGTTGCAGTGTGTTTTAAAGGTGGTCTTGCGATTCATTTTGTTGACACAATTTAGAATTGTTATTTTTTTATTTGTTTCCATTGTAAAACATAATATTATGCAGAGTGTGTGCTAGGGAGTTCCTGTTGCATGTCCCAGATTGACACCATGTATTTTATACAAGAAGTTACTGTATAAATGTTTAGTGGGAAGACGGTTCTATAGATTTTGGCTCACCTTGCAAAGGGGTTCACGATACATGTTATTGGGCTCGAAATAAATATACAACAACAACAATAATAATAATAATACATTTTATGCATAATGCACTTTACATTTGAAACAAATCTGTGCTGAAATCAGGGTAAAAGATTTGCGTAAAACGTTACAAAGATAAAACGAAATAAAAATCAGCTGAGGGCATATTATGATTGATTGATTAATTGATTATTTTATTTTCGTGTCCTGCACACTAGTGCCCAACCCTCACCGGTTTATAATACACCATTTTACCCTTACAACATGTTTATATTCACATAAATATAAATATAAAGCGTTCTGTCTTCTCTCCCAAGCTTGACAAATAAAATGAGCCACAACAAAAGCTCCTTTCCAGAAACATATCAAGCTTTTATAATCATCTAACTCAAGGAAATCACCACAAATAGAAGACATTTTTACTAACAAATACCTCTCTTATGTAATCATATTTAGGGCAATAAAACAAAAAACAAACAGTATCTCTCTTCCTCTGTCTGGAGTGGCATTAAACCTGCCAGTCTCCAGAGCTAATGGTAATGTTCCTGAGTGTTTTTGTGCTCAGAGAGATCGTGGTCTTTTGCTTAAATTATACTTCGCATAAGGTTCTACCCTGTACCTGTCCTTTATGAGACAATACGTTCGCAACTTAGGTTTATACCATATGTCACTACACCATTTTTCTTTATAATTGAAAAAAAAAATGTTTCTAATTACATGAACATCACATAGTAACTTATTTTGGAAAATAAAAAACAAAATATTAGAATAAAATAAAGATCTTGTGGTAAAAGTGCATTAATCTGTGGGGCTATTTGCCCTTGTTTAAGGAGAATTAAAGAGTCCAGGCATTCCTTCTCCTCAGTTGATTTTATAAAGGAGAGAAGAGAATTACTTACATGGTTACACAGGACAGGACATGGCAGTTGTCAGCAGGAAAAGAGAAAGAACTCAGCTCAGAGTGGATATTTATACCCAGTGTGTATGCACGTGCATGCTGTTTTCTATAGGCTTGTGCATGTGGTGTGTGTGCTCTGATCCAGATGCCTAAATGTGTGTGTCGTGTGTGTGTGTGTGTGTGTGTGTGTGTGTGTGTGTGTGTGTGTGTGTGTGTGTGTGTGTGTGTGTGTGTGTGTGTGTGTGTGTGTGTGTGTGTGTGTGTGTGTGTGTGCTAAACTAAGTAGTTTGGTGTGTGTGTAAGTCTATTGTGAGAGTTGGTTAGAACAATATAATGGTCAACTAAGGTCAGATGACCCCAGGATACTGGACATCTGGACCTCCTAAGAGAATGGGCTGGAAGGGTTTAGGGTTTCTGTATGTGACATCCTGTGGGGGATGAGTGTTTTGAGGCCTGTTCATTGTGTGTGTTCATTACAAGTATTTTCTAGACTATATGCTTATTCTAATATACTACATCTCAATTAATTTGTCCAGGGGTGATCAAATCTAAAATCCCAGTTTTCAAATATTTTGAGTGAGTCTCTGGTCAGACAGCTTCATAAGCTTATTCCATAGCCGAACCATTTGACATTCATGTCTGATGCTTGGAAAAGTAAAGACTATAGGAGGAAAAACAAGTGTAGCAAAAAAACAAACAAAAACACTTCATCAAAAAGGCAGGTCTTTAGTCGTCTTTTAACCCTTTAAGACGTACAAGCTCATAAAGATGTACAAGCACTCGGTGCCGCGCTATGAGCTTGTAGATCTGCTATGTTTGAAAAAAAAATATTGTGAAAATGTGTGCGAATATATTACGTGAATTTTGTACTCAAATCTTTGCTTCTGCAGGTCCCTGGAACAAAATATTTTGAGATGGGGGGGTCTCAGACAAATACATTTTTGGGGTCCTTGACATGAAAATAGTTTGAGAACCTCTGATATTATAGCAACATAAGTTTTTAACTGTTAGGATTTAGAAGACATTAGAATCCCCAGAAGCAAAGATTTTAGTTACAAAATAAAATATATATATATATTCAAAGATTTGAACACATTTTCATGATTTTTCTAAAATAGCAGATCTACAAGCTCATAGCGCAGCACTTGGTGCATCTTCATAAGTTTGCAGTGGTGGTTATAGTGTATTAAAGGGATAGTTCACCGCCAAAATTACTTTTATTTCTATCGATTAGTCACCCTATGGAGACTTGAATTCATGGACATTTTGTCGCATTCCGAAGACAATCATTTGATGACCGGCATAGCGGTTCCGGTAGGAGACACAAAGAGTCTCCTTTATGTCTCCTATCAGAACCGCTGCTATTTTTGAAAAATCATGAAAATTTGTGCAAATCTTTGAATATATCTATATTTTTAAAAGCGAGCATTTGTAACTCAAATCTTTGCTTCTGGGGATTCTAATGACTAATTCTAATTCTAATTCTAACCGCTGCCTACCGGTCCGCTGGTTATCAAATTATTGGCTTAGGAATGCGACAAAAACTTTAAAAAAATCCATTCATTCAAGTGTCCATGGGGTGACTAATCAATAGAAGAAAAAAAATTCTGGGGGTGAATTATCCCTTCAACATACTCTACCACACATATTTGACAAACTGTAATTGTATTCATAAAAAAAGTGACATAGTCCCGTTTTAATAAGACATTTGTTTTATACTTTATATTTAAAGCACTCTACCATAATCCCAGAGAGGGTTGCTTGTAAGTCCTTTAATGCAATCTTAGATATCTATTTGATCATGCAGAAGTGTAAAGTATTATTGCCTGTTGCTGGACTTTACATTGAAGTACAGAGGGTGAATGAGGCTTGTTGAAAGAATGTCAGCTGTGACTAATAATTTTGATTAATTTCTTCCCCAAAGCCCTTGAATAGGGAAGACAAACAGTGATGTTATCTATACAATACTTACTGTGTTTATGGTGAGCTTTAATTTCATATCACTAACCCTATCCACTTTTAGCAGCAAAATTAAGTAATTAATTAATCAATTAATTAATGAATTAATCAATCCATTCATTAATATTGTGATATAGTCTTTTGTCTCAACGATTGTCACATTTTAATATCTTGGTATAAGGATAATTCCTTTTGACAGGTCGTTCATGAAAGTCCTTGCGGTCTTGTTTCCAATGAGAACCTGTGAGCAATTAGGGATTAAGAGTCTTTATCAGGAACAATTTTCATTTCATCGACACATATGCTGGCCTGGCCTGGAATCGAACCTGGGGCAACCAGGGCCTCTAGCTCCCTAGGCGGGCTCACTAACCACTCAGCTATGGCCGCCCCTATATTGTTGCATGATATATTGTGACATCCTTACCTTACATGCTGGTTGTGTGGACATCTCTAGGCCGGCCTAGGATCCCTATCAAATTAAATGAATGTCTCTTCACATCTTGTACTCACCCTCCTTGATTGTATTGTTAGTTATATGTAAGTTTTGCTACAACAGCAACACAACAGCCATGTGGTATCAGAGGTAGAGTTTATGTACATCTCCATGGACCACTGGAATAATGTTTTCACACATATAGAATAATATTATTAGCCTGTATTCAGGGCATGATCATACCTCCAGACGTGATGCATCTGGGAGGCGATCGAATCGACTAATTCCAAAACAAATTTACACCCACCCAATTTACCAAATCATTTAAAAGTAGGGCCAGAGTGAAAAAATAAAAACCTTTAATTCACTGCTACTTAATAAGTGACACATTTGACCTCATAGCAGCAGTGATATCAGAATGAAATAGCAGTGCAAAGTCCCTGATAGACTTTATTGACTAGCAATCGTTTCAGGTCAGGAACATTCTGTTAATGTTTCATCTTATTTTACTGCACCTGACACTTTACCTGTTGGACACTGAATCCTGATCTGACTTTATTTGAAATGTTTATTATTTTGTTTGGTCTTGGACTCTGTCTTGTGGCTGCATGGTTTTATGAGCAGACGATACAGCAAATCCCTAACAACCAGGGTCAGCTCTAGACTTCGTTAATTGGGGGGTCAGTAATAAATGATTGGTCACCAAGTAGTCCAACCTGGACATTAAGCATGGCAGTGATTCCATCTGCAAAAGTCAAATGGAATCTTCCTTCGGACTGACATAGAATACAAACTGTGGCCAACAGAGGTGACATATTTTCTATTTAAATGTAAAGCTACAATGTAGATGGCATGTTCAGATGTCTTAATTATTAAAAACCCACGTCCACCCCCTCCCTCTATAAAAGGACACTTTTATTAATGCCCATTTCATTAATTGACAGTTAATTATATATTCAGCTATCTAATATGTAATATTAAATGGAATCTAAAGCTAACCCTTAACTATTATTATTACTACTAGTGCAGGCCCAAACCCAAACACACACAAAGCCAACAATCTGTCAACACACACACACACACACACACACACACACACACACACACACACACACACACACACACACACACACACACACACACACACACACACACACACACACACACACACACACACACACACACACACACACACACACACACACACACACACAAACTTACTGCGGTGGGACTGGTAGATGTTTAATTTTATTTATTTGAGATGAAACCACTCTGGTTTGGTTATGTTAGCACTTGCTTTCCAGCTGTTCAAATATGTTAATTGTATTTCATTATTTTCCACCTTTATTTTACTTTTCTGCTTATGATTATAATAACCCTATTTACTTATGTCAGATCCTTGAAATAGGAGTGTGTTGAAGACACAGCTAGTGTTTACTGTGCATTTTCTCCACAGTAAGGGAGTGAGAGTAGCTGTCAGCTTGGTTTCCCTCAAGTTCCCTGATAAAACACTTCAGGTTGGCCCTGACTTATTCAATCCTGAAGCCCTGCTCTTTATCTCTGTTCAGTGCACTTTAGTCTGAATGACTACATGATAACAACCACAGCAATGTGACAACAGAACACATTTTCATGTGAATATCCTCCCTTAAGCCAATTTTAATATAGGATACTGAACAGCAAATAGCAGGCGACGCGCTGTGAGCGAGAAGATCCGCTATTTTCACTATTGATTCTGGTAAATCATTGCATTTTGGGGAAAATGTGTAATTATTTACACTGAAAATATAATTTGTAATTTCTACTTTTGAATACAGAAGTATTTTTAAAAGCAAGTATTCTAGTACTTTAACTCAAGATACAAATTTGACCAGGAGTATGAGTACTCGGTCCACCACTGTTAATTATTGTCGAATGTGTGATATAACAGTAATGACAACAAAACAATAATAGCGAATTATTGTGACTTACTGTATGTTACTGTTTTACAGTTCAAACAACAGCTGTAGACAGGATGTCCAGTGGAACCTCAGCTTCCATCAGAGGTGAGTTATATTAAAACACATGAAACCAACAAACTGATACTGGTTCAGTCACATCTGTGATCTTTATGAATATTATATTCATGTTTCCAACCAGGGAAGAGCAGCGACCCGGCAGAGCTGAGAATTGTTCTGATCGGGGGAAGACATGGAGGTGGACCCAGTGGAAAGAGTTCAGTAGGAAACATCATCCTGGGCAGAGATGTTTTTAAAACAAAAATATTAACATCTAAGAGTGTCGTGAGACAAGAGGAAGTGTTAGGGAGACAGGTCACTGTGGTAGACACTCCAGGATGGATGTCTTATCATCCCCTAGATCTGACCCCAAAACTGACTCAGTTAGAAATCCAACAGAGTGTGAATCTGTGTCGTCCAGGACCCCATGTCTTTGCCCTAGTGATGAGACTGGACATCCCACATGTAGGAACAGGGATGTCAGCAGAGGAGCATGTGAGATTTCTCCTCAGTGACATAGTGTGGAAACACACTATTGTGGTGTTCACTGTAGCTGATAAAAACAACATGAGACCTGATCTCATTAGATCTAACCTTCAATTAAGTTACCTTACAGAGAAATGTGAAGGCCGCTTCCATGTTCTTAACATTAGCGACAAAGGAGATGGTAGTCAGGTCACAGAGCTGTTGCAGAAGGTAGATCAGATGGTGACTAGTAATGGTTGTCACTATGAGACAGAAGAACACGTCTCAGAGGAACTGAAGGAGATGGAGAGAACTATCAGAAGAAGAGCAGAACAAAGGACGGCAGACACTCAGAAACAAACAGCTGGACTTCCAAAAGAAATTGGTATGTTTTGTTTTACTTTGAGAAAGAATACTGTATTACTTTTCACCAGGAGGTTCATGCGTCCGTCTGTCTGTCTGTCTGTCTGTCTGTCTGTCTGTCTGTCTGTCTGTCTGTCCGTCTGTCTCATAAACCATTAGGCAGATGAGTGTCATATTTCTTTTTCACAATGTCATCAAGCCAAGGTCAATAACAACTACAAGCAGTACAGTATGTTGTTTTTGTGAATTCATAATTGTAGGACAATCGTTCCTCCAGGCTATGGGATAGGCACCCTGAGACGGACTAGCCAATCAGGGGGCTACATGTCTGGTTTTTGAGATCCACAATACCAACAATCCAAATATAATTTGGTCAAATACAATGTTGTTTAACTTCCTCTTATGAAGGACTCACACAGTGAAAATCAACACTTAAAGTTCAAATCACTGCCTTTGATTGACTGTTCATACAAACATAATTGGTATAAAAAAATGAATAGGGATCTTCATGCAAAAAAAATAAAAACATCTACCGTTCTTGAGACAGATTTTTCAAATCTCCCACTTAGGAGTGCAACAATGAATCCTTGGCTTACTGGCAGTGTTCACAAGAATGTTGGAGCTGATCAGTCGGTTTGTGAGATTAGCCACACACACACACACACACACACACACACACACACACACACACACACACACACACACACACACACACACACACACACACACACACACACACACACACACACACACACACACACATATTGTAGATGTATTGTGCCACTGTTACTTGACTTTACATCACTGTACTCTACTGAACACACTTTATTGTTCATTACGGGGCCAGAGCTCAGCTCTGGACCTGTTTTATTATTGGCAGTATTCTGTCACTTCTTCTTCTTCTTCTTCTTCTTCTTCTTCTTCTTCTTCTTCTTCTTCTTCTTCTTCTTCTTCTTCTTCTTCTTCTTCTGCCACTTTTCGCAGTTCTGGCTGAACCGTGCAGTCGCTTTTTACGAAACTCGGCCATATGGTAGATGGTCATGAAAAACGATCAAGAAATAATTCTCACAATCTTTCGTCCAAAGGTGGCGCTATAGCACTCAATTGAAAACTTTGAACAGGTACAACTCATGCCCTGTTTGACCTAGAGCCATGAAACTTGGATACACATATGCGTCTCCTCATGCTGAACAACTTTCACCCTCTGACTTTTGACCTCTGACCTTTAGATCTCCCACCATTTTGAATGATATGAAAAACAGTCATTGGCTCCTAATTTCTGCATTTTTTCACTTAGAAAAAATCCACTCCTATCGTTTTGTCGGCAGAGGTCCAAAGTTCAAGTGTTAAACGTTTCGTGCAGATTGCTCAAAAATCCCATGTATCCATAGGTTTTAACTATTGCAGTTTTATGACAATTATTCATCTGCCCCTAACACATACATGCAGACTCACATGTCTTTGAAACTTTGCAGAAATGTACAGGGTCATTCCAAATATCAATGAAACCAATCTTACTCCAATTGGCCAAAGGGGGGCGTTATAGAATTTTTTTTTTAATGCAAACTTTAAACAGGCATAAGTCATGCCTCGTTTGGCCGAAAGTCGTGAAACTTGCTTACACTTGTGCCTTGACTCATGAGGAACACATGTATCGCTTTGACCAGTAAGCTCCGCCCTTAGATTGTCCGCAATTTTGAGCAGTTTGAAAAATACTTGTTTTTGGCAGTTCTGGCTTAACCGTGCATACGCTTTTTACGAAACTCGGCCATATGGTAGATGCTCATGAAAAACTACCAAGAAATAATTCTCACACTCATTCGTCAAAGGGTGGCGCTATAGCACTCAATTGAAAGTGCCAACTTTGAACAGGTACAACTCATGCCCTGTTTGACCTACAACCATGAAACTCCGATACACACATGCGTCTCTTCATGCCCGACAACTTTCGTGGTCTGACTTTTGACCTCTGACCTTTAGATCTCCCACCATTTTGAATTATATGAAAAACAGCCATTGGCTCATAACTTCTGCATTTTTTCACTTATGGAAAATCTGCCGCTTTTGTTTTGTCGGCAAAGGTCCTAAGTTCATGTGTAAAATGTTTCGTGCAGATTACTCAAAAATCCCAGGAGGAAATAGATTTTAACTATTGCAGTTTTATGAAAATTATTCATCTGCCCCTAACACATACATGCAAGACTCACATTTCTTTGAAACGTTGCAGTAATGTAGAGAGTCATTCCAAATATCACTGAAACCAATCTCACTCCAATTGGCCAAAGGGGGGGCGCTATAGCAATTTTTTGAAAATGCAAACTTTAAACAGGCAAAAGTCATGCCTCGTTTGGCCGAAAGTCGTGAAACTTGCTTACACTTGTGCCTTGACTCATGAGGAACACATGTATCGCTTTGACCAGTAAGCTCCACCCTTAGATTGTCCGCAATTTTGAGCAGTTTGAAAAACACTTAAACCCAGGATTTTTCAGCTATATTTGCGTGAAACTGTATCATCTGTGTCATCTCCTTTTTCACAGTTCCTTGTCCGTTGGTCCAATGGCGTCTCCCTTAAATGAGTGCCTCACAATCTCAAGGTCGCCAGTTCAAGCCGCACTTGGTTTAAGTTGAATTGCAAACAACATGACTGTATCAATGAATACATGTGCAAATGGTAAAGATAACCTGAAATGCTTATTTGAGAGTACGTTTTTTCAATGTATGACATACTTCATTCTGAAAATAGCCGATCTACAATCTCAAAACTTTTCAGATAGCAACGTGTTTCTGAGCTTGTAGATCGGCTGCTTTCACTGTTTTCGGTTGCGAGGAGACATACAATTTCTCTATTGGTAAATGGTTTGTGAACGAGTGATCTTAGTGTTGGCTTGGTTCATGACAGAAGGCAAGAGTGTATGATCTTCAACAGACAACATCAGCCTGGACAAAGCTATAGCACTATAGGTAGTGTTGCAGCCTATTAGTCCGAAGGTTGAGAGTTCGATTCCTGTTAATGGCAATAGGGTGAGATGTCCAATCAATCCATTCTGTTTCCATCTCTCTCTCATCAATCTATTCCGTTTCCATCTCTCTCTCTCTCTCTCTCTCCAGTTTCCATGTCTCTCTCTCTCTCGCTCTCTCTCTCTCTCTCTCT
Source organism: Gymnoscopelus microlampas (assembly GCF_963454915.1). Taxonomy (NCBI): domain Eukaryota; kingdom Metazoa; phylum Chordata; class Actinopteri; order Myctophiformes; family Myctophidae; genus Gymnoscopelus; species Gymnoscopelus microlampas. The sequence goes on from NC_139951.1 coordinate 2,398,288, forward strand.
CGCTCTCTCCAGTTTCCATGTCTCTCTCCCTCTCTCTCTCTCAACAGTTTCCATTACTCTCTCTCTCTCTCTCTCTCTCTCTCTCTCACTGGCCCCGTATTATTGCTGCTTGCAGCTATATTTTAACTTGTATATATGTGATTATTAGATATTAAGAACAACATATAATTACCTGGACATTGTTGCTTTGTTCCTTGACCACATTAAGGCTATTTTGAGCATTTCATTAGAAACAGAGGCAGCTCCACGGATCATGTTCAACTCAGATTTGGCTCAACAAAGGGAATGAACTCTTTCACATGCTATTCAACAAAAAAATGTGCCCTAAAGATAAAAACTGCCCTAAAGATACACCTTCAGGAGGCTGCAATTCGAAAATGGCGCCTGTCTAAGTATTAACCTAATCTTTCCAGTTTAGTAGAACTTGTATTGTGAATTTGTACTTCCATGTACTGTTGTTCTCATGTCTTACTAAATAAAGTCCATCAATCAATCAATCAATCAATCATTATAGGCGAATCCCCCGCAAAAAAAACTAAACAAAAACAAAACATTTAAACACATTTAAAAAAAAAAAATGAAAACAGCAGATCTACAAGCTCACACTGTGTCATATCACATAGTGAGCTTGTAGATCTGCCATTTAAACTATTTGTTGTTAAAACAGCACAATGGAAACGGATAATTATTTCTTCAGTGTTTAAAAAAAGGTGTAAAAGTAATTAATGTTTTCTCTGACAGGACTGACTGACCTCAGGATTGTGTTGTTGGGAAGGGAGGGGTCTGGGAAGAGTTCAGCAGGTAACACCATTCTGACAGGAAGTGGTTTTAAAGTTAGTCAGAGAGGTCAGAGGTCAGTGCAGTGTGAGGTGAGACATGGTGAAGTAGCAGGGAGACATGTGACAGTGGTGGACTCACCAGGCTGGCTCTACAACAGTCCACTACAGGACACCTCAGAGATGTACAAACTGGAGATCCAGAACAGTGTGTCTCTCTGTCCTCCTGGACCACATGCTGTTCTTCTGACGGTTCCTCTTCGTGAAGCATTCACCAAAGCAATGAGTAGCAGTAGAGGAACACATGACACTTCAGTCACAGAGAGTGTGGAGTCACACTAGTATACTCTTCACCTATGGAGACCGTCTGGGAGACAGAAGCATTGAGCAGCACATTGAGGCTGAAGGAGAAGACCTCCGCTGGCTTGTTGACAAATGTGGGAACAGGTATCATGTCCTCAACAACCAGAAGAGAGATGACACTCAGGTCACACAGCTTCTGGAGAAGATAGAGGAGATGGTGTCAGGAAACAAAGGTGGACACTATGAAGATGATGGAGATGAGAAGATGTCAGAGAGGAAGAGATACATAGAGGAACATGTCCACACATTCATGACCAAGACACACAGACAAAGATCTGCTCTGAAAGCTCTGTTTGAAGGTGATGTTTATAAAAACATATTAGTGTGTGTGTGTGTGTGTGTGTGTGTGTGTGTGTGTGTGTGTGTGTGTGTGTGTGTGTGTGTGTGTGTGTGTGTGTGTGTGTGTGTGTGTGTGAGCGCGCGCGTGGGCGTGTGCGTGTGCGTGTGCGTGTAATTGTTTGTTTGCCTGTCTCTTCTAATACATTTTTATATCAAGCCATAATGTATATTATCAATATTTTATTTAATATATTGTCTCTGTCGGGCAGGAACCTCGTATCTCAATTTTTTTACTTTTTATGTTTTTTTTTCTTTTCGTAAATGAATACCCTACTTCATCATACAACAACGTCACGCAAAAGTAGCAAAAATAGCAAAAATAGCAGATCTACAAGCTCACATTATTACATTACATTACATTACAGTCATTTAGCAGACGCTTTTATCCAAAGCGACTTACAATAAGTGCAATCAACAAAGGTAGGGAACGAAAGCTACTAATCACCAGAGGTTATAAGTGCATTTTCTGCAATAACAAGCAACCAAGAGCATACCTAGCGCTAAGGTAAAAATGCAATATATCAGCTACCTCACAATGTGTCGCATCGTGACACGTTGTGAGCTTGTAGATCTGCTATGTGTGCTATTTTTGAAACATTTTGAAAGGTAAAGTGAAAGTGGTTAAGTGTGTGTGTGGGTTTTATACATATTGAACAAATGAAAGGTATTAAAAAGAGCTTGTAATTAATAATAACTACATTTTATCCATTGGAACACATGGTTCTTTATTCCATTTCCTGTAAAGTAATGGTTTTGGACATACAAGGTTTACACCCGACGATTCTATATGATAAAAAGCTGCAGTTTAATTTCAACACATTTATATAATTGATCACAAGAATATTCATTAACTTCAAATGATTGATACATTAGTTCTACTGTTCTGTGGTCAGTTTAGTCACTATTATTATACAGTATGTAATAATTCATGTAGATGAATCTATGAATTAAATACTAAATATTTAAATCAGTGTTCAAGATAGGGTAAGTTACATTTCTTTGTTAAAATAAGAGTTAAATAGCTCAGTGTCAATAAGTGTTAACCACTTAAACCCTAAATACTTCATTGATTGGGATCCCCCAGGGGTCTATACTTGGTCCGCTCCTTTCCCCCCAAAATGTATTTGCCGTAAATAGCCGGTCTACAAGCTCACAACGCGTTGCAATGAGTTTTTAGATCTGCTATTTTTGCAGATCAGAATAGGGATGTTAGGGTTCATTTGATCCAGTGCACTAATGTAGAGTGTGTGTGTGTGTGTGTGTGTGTGTGTGTGTGTGTGTGTGTGTGTGTGTGTGTGTGTGTGTGTGTGTGTGTGTGTGTGTGTGTGTGTGTGTGTGTGTGTGTGTCAGGAGAACATCAGAGTCTAGCAGATGTTAGGCTAATGTTGATTGGTGGAAAGCAGGCTGAGAGGAACAGAGCTGGAAACCGCATTCTGCAGCAGTTAGTGTTTACAGAAACTCCATGCAAGGTGAGTAATATGATATGAATGTGATGTTATATTGAATGAGCTCAAAGTAAACAGTAAAGAGATCAAATATAAACATTATCTGATGATAATGTGAAAGTATCTGCTGTCATGAATGTTTGAGACATCATGTGATCAATGAACTGTCAGTGATCAATACACACATGTTAATTTTCAAATAGATTCTCATCATGTCTGTATCTTTCATTTAACCATGTACAGTGCAACTGAGGTCTGTTTTACTTAGACTAGAGGGTTCAGTCTTTATCCTCTTTTACAGTTTAGAGTACTGATGATCAGTGAAGCAGAGAGAAAGATTAATAAAGAGAGGTAGACAATGAATGTGTATGGGGAGAGAGAGAGAGAGAGAGAGAGAGAGAGAGAGAGAGAGAGAGAGAGATTTTAGATTTTTAACCAAAACTTTATTTAACAAAAGCTTGACTTAACAATCATTTTGCAAAGAAACAGAACACAGAAGTTCTAGAAAATAAAAAAACGAAACAAAACATCACATCATTTCCAATGAGAAAATAAGTTGATCCTCTATTACAGAACACAACACATCATCATAGGTCCAAATCATACTGAATTGGTCAAAATCCTTCATTGCCTTATAAAACTTAAAGTCAATCATTATTCTCGCTTTCACCATCCTATTAAACAGCAACTCTACATCAACATCCACTGCGTCATCAATCTTCCTCTTTCTACTAACGTAGATGGCCATCTTTGCCTGTCCTAAAATAAAATTCAAAAGCTGAGATTTCTGTTTTGTAATCAATCTATACTTGAAACCCAGGATGAACATATGCTTAGAAAACACCTCTCCCACCCTACAAAACAACCTCTCCAGCAACAAGAACAAAGGCACCAGGCGTTTACACTCCAAAAAACAGTGGAACACAGTCTCTCTGAAAGGACAAAACGGACACATGTCAGTAACATCCTGATTCAAAACAGAAATAAAAGCATTGACAGCAACTATCCCATGTAAAACTCTCCACTGTAAGTCAGCTACTTTTTTTGTTAATGGTGGCTTGTAAACACTCCTCCACTCAGGTTTGACATCTACCCCCAAGTGCAGAAGACCCCTCCAAGGTGTATCGACCCTATTGTGCAATCTTTCCTTATTTAAACATTTGACCATCATTTCATAGAGTGCTTTACCTTTTGCCTCAGACAAATCTAAAAAAATATAGCTTTTGTCATCAATGAAAACCCCAGCACAGTTACCAAAGTCTGGGCAGATACCAAGACATGGAAAGGAATCATCTCTGTGAGGCCTGAACAGACCCTTGCCATATCCTTCCAGCATTAGGCTTTCATGACCGGTTAGACAGTGTTTCCAGTGTTCGAGCATTTTGTTAATGCTCACAGACCGCACTCCCAGCTCAGATGCTAGAGCAGCCGCATCATCCAACTTAGATCCAGCGATATTCACCACAGATCCCAAGGTTAAGATCCCAGCCCTACGAAACACTTCCGCAACTGCTGAACCTGCCCAGCAGGGGGTGCCTAAACGCTCTCCATGCACCACAGGTTCCTGTAACAGCCAGAACAGAGAATTATCTTCCCCTAGCCTCTCCTTCACCAGCAACTTCCATATGGTGAAGATTCCACGGTAGAACATTGGCAAGCTCTTGAAGATCATAGTTTTAAAATCCATTAGAAATAGTCATTCAGTCCCAGACCATTGAAACGTTGAAGAATAACATGGGCAAGTGGTCTCCATACCAAGTCTTCAGGTCCATACAACAGTCTCTGAACAAACTGCAGGCGGAACGCAGCACCTCTACTAGGCAAATGTATTAGTCGTTGTCCTCCCTCTTCCTTTGGCAGGAAAAGAACAGCCTGTGGAATCCAGTGCAGTTTATCCCAAAAAAATTCAACTAGTAAAGCCTGAATTTTCGAAAGCAATTTTGGAGGGGGGTCCACACAACTTAACCTATGCCACAAAGAGGAGGACACCAGATTATTAATTATAAGTGTCCTACCTCTGTATGACATGCTTGGCAAAAGCCATTTCCACCTTTTGAGCCTACCTTCTATTTTTTCTATAACATTCTCCCAGTTCTTATTTAGCATGGAGTCTTCACCCAAAAAAACACCTAAATATTTGATGCCTCCTTTTCTCCATGTTAACCCTTCTGGTAGTCTTAAATTGACTTCTCCCACCATTACAGCCTCACTTTTGTTCCAGTTAACTTTTGCTGAGGAAAGCTTATTGAAAAGATGTATATTCTTCTCTAAACAATCAATGTCACTCTGCTTGTTTAATGTGACAATTACATCGTCAGCATATGCAGACATTTTAACTGGTGAAAGACAACCAGGGAAAAAAACACCTGAAAGTTCTTTCCTCAGTTTGTGAAGCATTGGTTCTATGGCGAGAGAATACAGCATCCCTGAAAGTGAGCAACCTTGCCGTACCCCCCGCTTTACCTCAAAAGGCGCAGCCAAGCCACCATTAATTTTTAGTATACTCGCAATGTCACCATACAAAACCTTAATCTTGGCGATAAATCCAGGGTTGAAACCAAAAGCACCTAGGGTCTGCCACAGATACTTTAGTTCAACTCTGTCAAACGCCTTAAGTTGGTCTATGGAAATAAGACCAGTATCCAAGCCAAATGAGCTGGAGATGTCCAAAACATGCCTAATTAAAGTGATATTGTCACTTATTAACCTGCCAGGCACACAGTAAGTCTGATCAACATGAATGACCTCGCTCATCACCTCTCTCAGTCTAGAGGCTAAAGCCTTGGAAAAGATCTTATAGTCCCCACACAGCAAAGAGACCGGTCTCCAGTTTTTTAGTTCTTGTAGATCCCCCTTTTTGGGAGCAGGGTAATAACTGCTCTCCTGCAGCTCAGCGGCAACTGTCCTTTGCCCAAACTGTCCTGAAACACTTCCAGCAAATCTTCACCAATCACTGGCCAGAAAGATTTATAAAAGTCAACAGGTAGTCCATCAATGCCTGGCGCTTTGCCATTTCCAAGGCTCATGAGGGCAGTATACAGTTCATTTAGCGACAGTTCTCTGTTCAATACAGCATTATCATGATCGCCCACCTGAGGAAGTCCCTCAAAAAAGATTCAGCCAGCTCTTCATCCTCCACATACTCCTCTCTAAACAGCTCTTTGTAGAAGGAGGTGGCAAATCTTCAAATCTCAGAGGTTCCAGTGATCGTACATCCATTTTCAGACCTATATATATATAGAGGTATATATAGATATATAGAGGTATATATATAGAGATATAGAGGAGTGAATGACCTTTTTTTTTTTACCATTTTTTCGCTCCAATCCAAAGAAAAACTGTGAAGGGGCATCCATACTGTATGAGATGCATTCATGAACCTGGAACGAACCAGAGCTCCCTGTGCTGTGAAGCCCAACAGGTTAGCTAACGCAGATTTTTTAGATTTCAGAGCTTCAATATGCTCCTGATTACCAGTAGAATTCACAACATTCTGTAATTCTACCACTTCAATCTCTAGGTCCTGAAGAGACCTGGTAATGTACTTGGTGACATTGCGCGTATACTGCTGACAAAATTGTTTTATCTGGGCCTTACCATTGTCCCACCATTGCTGCACAGAAGAATAATTTAATTTATTCTCCCTATGTAAGGCCCATAAAAATTCAAAAGCCTCTTTAAAGGAGTTATCCTGTAAGAGACCAGTGTTAAAGTGCCAATAAGCACTGTGAACCTTAACATTCTGGATGTAACAAGAACACTGAACAAAACAATGATCAGAGAAACCCACAGGAAAAATTCTACAGTCTTTAAAGATACCAAAATGTTTTTCAAAACAATAAAAACGATCGAGCCTAGCCAAAGACAAAACATTGTCCTTCGCATGACTCCATGTGTATTGCCTATCATTTCTATGAAAACCTCTCCACACATCTTTCGAGAGACAGCGAGATCCCAATGTGGCGGTGGCGGGCGCCATGGCGGCTGCCGCGTCCGCCAGATCCTCCGCCCAAAGCGCCACGACCGCCAGTCGCGGTGGCGGCCGCCGTGGCATCGCCAGGCCCCGCCATAACCGCCCAAAGCGCCGCGAGCGCCGCGAGCGCCACGGCGGGTGGCGGCCGCCACAACCGGCGTGGCAACCGCCCAAAGCACCGCGAGCGCCACGGCGGGTGGCGGCCGCCGCGAGCGCCACGGCGGGTGGTGGCCGCCGCGAGCGCAACGGCGGGTGGTGGCCGCCGCGAGCGCAACGGCGGGTGGCGGCCGCCACAACCGCCGTGGCAACCGCCCAAAGCGCTGCGAGCGCCACGGCGGGTGGCGGCCGCCGCGAGCGCCACGGCGGGTGGTGGCCGCCACAACCGCCGTGGCAACCGCCCAAAGCGCCGCGAGCGCCACGTAGGGTCCGCCATAACCGCCCAAAGCGCCGCGAGCGCCACGGCGGGTGGCGGCCGCCCGCGAGCTGGCACGAGTGCCAAGCAAGCCTCTGCCAGCCCCTGCAGCCTCTGGTCCCGACCAGACAGAGCAAGCAGTTTTTTCCGTGCGTAATTACGCACGTGTTCTGCTCTCCCCCCCCCCTCTGCACCGATAACTCTTTGCCCAAAATAGCCGATCTCCAAGCTCACACTCCGCGCATATAGTCAATAAGATGGTTATTATTATTCATATTATTATTAGAATGACAAACTGATGCCCCGTTGAAATTATATCAAAACAAATTCATAGTGAGTGTGCTCCAACGGCCTGGTTCTGTCTGTCTGTCTGTCTGTCTGTCTGTGGGTAAGTCTATCTATCTATCTATCTATCTATCTATCTATCTATCTATCTATCTATCTATCTATCTATCTATCTATCTATCTATCTATCTATCTATCTATCTATCTCAAGCTCTTTACCAACAATAGCCGATCTACAAGCTCACAACGCCTCACGCTGCAAGGCGGTCTGTCTGTCTGTCTGTCTGTCTGTCTGTCTGTCTGTAAGTCTATCTATCTATCTATCTATCTATCTATCTATCTATCTATCTATCTATCTATCTGTCAAGAATTACATTTCTCTCTATGAAGCGATACAGTGGCGTTCCCAGGAATTACATTTAGGGCAGGCGAGATTCCCCCCCCCCCCTTCGAAGAGGGGGGGGGGGGGTACTAAGGGGGGGTACTCGGGGGAACAAGTTAACAACAACACTACACTGACTACAAAACAGAAAAACGTTAATAAAAACAATAATAAGTGTATATTCAATGTATGTATTTTTATTAAAAAAAAAACAGCATTACAGAAAAGGCGAACAAGATGTTCTGCGCAAATGATTGACTAATTTCAACATTGCGATCAGCAGCAACAATAATAGCAACATCAAATAGTGTTCAAGCATGTAGTGATGTCTACAACATGAGATGACGGGGCTTGCTGCACTTGAAAATATCTATAACTGAATCATATTTCAGACCTTCAGTTAAATCTCTCTCAAACGCTAGGAGACACAGATTATTTAGGCGAGAGTTTGTCATTGTACTTCTGTGTGTACTTTTTATGCCAGGTGAGTACAGGTGATGGCCCACTGGCCCAGACCCCCACTCCTGGCACTCCTGGCACCCCATGAAGACAAAGGCATACATTTGCATCACTATAGGCGAGGGTCGCTCTGCTGAACGGTAGTGATTGGCTGCCTGCCTGCGTGAATGGACGAGCTCAGTGTGTGTGTGTGTGTGTGTGTGTGTGTGTGTGTGTGTGTGTGTGTGTGTGTGTGTGTGTGTGTGTGTGCAAGGGCGCCGATAACGTGGGTGCCTGGGGGCTAAAGCACCCACTGTGGGTGAGGAGCACCCACTGGGTGCTGGTAAAAAAAAAAAAAAACGAAATAAAGTTACAAAACCCCCCCAAAAAAGTCAATTAACCGACCAAAACCCGCAAACGGGGCGCACATGCACGCGCGCTGCACGTGCGTGCATGTGCGCCTTGTTGGGCACCCGCTAGAGCTTATAAATATCGGCGCCCCTGTGTGTGTGTGTGTGTGTGTGTGTGTGTGTGTGTGTGTGTGTGTGTGTGTGTGTGTGTGTGTGTGTGCGCGAGCGAGCGTGCGTGCGTGCGTGCGATGCGAAGCGTTGAAAGCTTGTAGCCTAGATCTGCTATTTTCACATAGGCTAGGTATAAAATAGGGCTAAAGTGGTTAATGTATGTTTCATAATATCATAATATATATCTGACAAGTAACTAGTAACTAAAGTTTTCAAATAATTGTAGTGGAGTAAAAGTACAATATTTGCCTCTGAGATGTAGTGGAGTAGAAGTCAAAGTATTGGAAATAGCTCAAGTAAAGTACAAATACCTCAAAAGCGTACTTAAGTACAGTACTTAAGTAAATGAGTTAAATTCCATCTGTCTTTATTATTATTATTATTATTATTATTATTATTATTATTATTATTATTATTATTATTATTATTATTATTATTATTATTATTATTATGTCATGCTATTTTATTATTAATATATATTATTATTGCTATACGGAAAGCTACGAGCCAAGTCAAACAGTGTTTAACACCGATATAGAAAATGTACATGGTTGATGAAACATAATTTGTAAATATAGCTGCAAGCAGCGATAATACGGGGCCAGTGAGAGAGAGAGAGAGACAGACAGACAGTAATGGAAAATGGAGAGAGAGAGAGAGAGAGACATGGAAACTGGAGAGAGAGAGAGAGAGAGAGAGAGAGAGAGAGAGAGAGAAACGGAATAGATTGGAGAGAGAGAGAGAGAGAGAGACATGGAAATGGAATAGATTGAAGAGGGACATGGAAACGGAATAGATTGATGAGAGAGAGAGAGATGGAAACAGAATGGATTGATTGGACATCTCAACCTATTGCCATTAACAGGAATCGAACTCTCAACCTTCGGACTAATAGGCTGCAACACTACCTATAGTGCTATAGCTTTGTCCAGGCTGAGGTTGTCTGTTGAAGATTATAAACTCTTGCCTTCTGTCATGAACCAAGCCAACACTAAGATCACTCGTTCACAAACCATTTACCAATAGAGAAATTGTATCTGTGTCTCCTCGAAACCGAAACCAGTGAAAGCGGCCGATCTACAAGCTCACAAAACGTTGGTATCTGAAAAGTTGTGAGATTGTAGATCAGCTACTTTTACAATGAAGTACGTCATACATTGAAAAAACGTACTCTCAAATAAGCATTTCAGGTTATCTTTAGCATTTGCACATGTTTTTTGTAATTCAACTTAAATGAGTCTGATTAAAGTGAGGCTTGAACCGGCAACCTTGTGGTTGTGAGGCTCTCGCTTAAGGGAGAAGCCATTGGACCAACAGGCTAGACCTTTGAAAAAAGAGATAAGACAGATTATACAGTTTCACGCAAATGGCTGAAAAATCCTGGGTTTAAGTGTTTTTCAAACTGCTCAAAATTGTCTATCTCCTCCTGGGATTTTGAGTAATCTGCACGAAACATTTTACACATGAACTTAGGACCTCTGCCGATATAACGATGCGAGCGGATTTTTTTCTAAGTGAAAAAATGCAGAAGTTAGGAGCCAATGACTGTTTTTCATATAATTCAAAATGGTGGGAGATCTAAAGGTCAGAGGTCAAAAGTCAGACCACGAAAGTTGTCGGGCATGAAGAGACGCATGTGTGTATCGAAGTTTCATGGTTGTAAGTCAAACAGGGCATGAGTTGTACCTGTTCAAAGTTGGCACTTTCAATTGAGTGCTATAGCGCCACCCTTTGACGAATGAGTGTGAGAATTATTTCTTGATAGTTTTTCATGAGCATCTACCATATGGCCGAGTTTCGTAAAAAGCGTATGCAGGGTTAAGCCAGAACTGCCAAAAACAAGTATTTTTCAAACTGCTCAAAATTGCGGACAATCTAAGGGCGGAGCTTACTGGTCAAAGCGATACATGTGTTCCTCATGAGTCAAGGCACAAGTGTAAGCAAGTTTCACGACTTTCGGCCAAACGAGGCATGACTTATGCCTGTTTAAAGTTTGCATTTTCAAAAAATTGCTCTAGCGCCCCCCCTTGGCCAATTGGAGTAAGATTGGTTTCAGTGATATTTGGAATGACCCTCAACCTTTCTGCAAAGTTTCAAAGAAATGTGAGTCTGCATGTATGTGTTAGGGGCAGATGAATAATTTTCATAAAACTGCAATAGTTAAAATCTATCTCCTCCTGGGATTTTTGAGCAATCTGCACGAAACGTTTAACACTTGAACTCTGGACCTATGCCGACAACACCTTGGCAGCGGATTTTCCACAAGTGAAAAAATGCAGAAGTTAGGAGCCAATGACTGTTTTTCATATAATTCAAAATGGTGGGAGATCTAAAGGTCAGAGGTCAAAAGTCAGAGTGTGAAAGTTGTTCAGCATGAGGAGACGCATATGTGTATCCAAGTTTCATGGCTGTAGGTCAAACAGGGCATGAGTTGTACCTGTTCAAAGTTGGCATTTTAAATTGAGTGCTATAGCGCCACCTTTGGACGAAAGATTGTGAGAATTATTTCTTGATAATTTTTCATGACCATCTACCATATGGCCGAGTTTCGTAAAAAGCGACTGCACGGTTCAGCCAGAACTGCGAAAAGTGGCAGAAGAAGAAGAAGAAGAAGAAGAAGAAGAAGAAGAAGAAGAAGAAGAAGAAGAAGAAGAAGAAGAAGAAGAAGAAGAAGAAGAAGAAGAAGAAGAAGAAGTGACAGAATACTGCCAATAACAAAACAGGTCCAGAGCTGAGCTCTGGCCCCGTAATTATTGGATTTTTTGGGGGGGGTTTCTTTGAATGTCATACCAATTGCATGATTTTAATTTGTGTTAAGTCCTTGTTATACATAGATTTTTTATTTAGATTTGATAGAGTGTTATTGTGCTAATAATAAAGACAGATGGAATTTAACTCATTTACTTAAGTACTGTACTTAAGTACGCTTTTGAGGTATTTGTACTTTACTTGAGCTATTTCCAATACTTTGACTTCTACTCCACTACATCTCAGAGGCAAATATTGTACTTTTACTCCACTACAATTATTTGAAAACTTTAGTTACTAGTTACTTGTCAGATATATATTATGATATTATGAAACATACATTAACCACTTTAGCCCTATTTTATACCTAGGCTATGTGAAAATAGCAGATCTAGGCTACAAGCTTTCAACGCTTCGCATCGCACGCACGCACGCTCGCGCACACGCGCACACACACACACACACACACACACACACACACACACACACACACACACACACACACACACACACACACACACACACACACACTGAGCTCGTCCATTCACGCAGGCAGGCAGCCAATCACTACCGTTCAGCAGAGCGACCCTCGCCTATAGTGATGCAAATGTATGCCTTTGTCTTCATGGGGTGCCAGGAGTGCCAGGAGTGGGGGTCTGGGCCAGTGGGCCATCACCTGTACTCACCTGGCATAAAAAGTACACACAGAAGTACAATGACAAACTCTCGCCTAAATAATCTGTGTCTCCTAGCGTTTGAGAGAGATTTAACTGAAGGTCTGAAATATGATTCAGTTATAGATATTTTCAAGTGCAGCAAGCCCCGTCATCTCATGTTGTAGACATCACTACATGCTTGAACACTATTTGATGTTGCTATTATTGTTGCTGTTGTAATAGCAATGTTGAAATTAGTCAATCATTTGCGCAGAACATCATGTTCGCCTTTTCTGTAATGCTGTGTTTTTTAGAATAAAAATACATACATTGAATATACACTTATTATTGTTTTTATTAACGTTTTCAGTTTTGTAGTCAGTGTAGTGTTGTTGTTAACTTGTTCCCCCGAGTACCCCCCCTTAGTACCCCCCCCCTCTTCGAAGGGGGGGGGGGGGGGGGGGGGAATCTCGCCTGCCCTAAATGTAATTCCTGGGAACGCCACTGTATCGCTTCATAGAGAGAAATGTAATTCTTGACAGATAGATAGATAGATAGATAGATAGACTTACAGACAGACAGACAGACAGACAGACAGACAGACCGCCTTGCAGCGTGAGGCGTTGTGAGCTTGTAGATCGGCTATTTTTGGTAAAGAGCTTGAGATAGATAGATAGATAGATAGATAGATAGATAGATAGATAGATAGATAGATAGATAGATAGATAGATAGATAGATAGATAGACTTACCCACAGACAGACAGACAGACAGACAGACAGACAGACAGACAGACAGACCGAACCAGGCCGTTGGAGCACACTCACTATGAATTCGTTTTGATATAATTTCAACGGGGCATCAGTTTGTCATTCTAATAATAATATGAATAATAATAACCATCTTATTGACTATGCGCGGAGTGTGAGCTTGGAGATCGTCTATTTTGGGCAAAGAGTTATCGGTGTAGAGGGGGGGGGGGGGGAGCAGAACACGTGCGTAATTACGCGCGGAAAAAACTGCTTGCTCTGTCTGGTCGGGACCAGAGGCTGCAGGGGCTGGCAGAGGCTTGCTTGGCACTCGTGCCAGCTCGCGGCGGCCGCCACCCGCCGTGGCGCTCGCGGCGCTTTGGGCGGTTATGGCGGACCCTACGTGGCGCTCGCGGCGCTTTGGGCAAGATGAATAATTTTCATAAAACTGCAATAGTTAAAATCTATCTCCTCCTGGGATTTTTGAGCAATCTGCACGAAACGTTTAACACTTGAACTCTGGACCTATGCCGACAACACCTTGGCAGCGGATTTTCCACAAGTGAAAAAATGCAGAAGTTAGGAGCCAATGACTGTTTTTCATATAATTCAAAATGGTGGGAGATCTAAAGGTCAGAGGTCAAAAGTCAGAGTGTGAAAGTTGTTCAGCATGAGGAGACGCATATGTGTATCCAAGTTTCATGGCTGTAGGTCAAACAGGGCATGAGTTGTACCTGTTCAAAGTTGGCATTTTAAATTGAGTGCTATAGCGCCACCTTTGGACGAAAGATTGTGAGAATTATTTCTTGATAATTTTTCATGACCATCTACCATATGGCCGAGTTTCGTAAAAAGCGACTGCACGGTTCAGCCAGAACTGCGAAAAGTGGCAGAAGAAGAAGAAGAAGAAGAAGAAGAAGAAGAAGAAGAAGAAGAAGAAGAAGAAGAAGAAGAAGAAGAAGAAGTGACAGAATACTGCCAATAACAAAACAGGTCCAGAGCTGAGCTCTGGCCCCGTAATTATTGGATTTTTTGGGGGGGGTTTCTTTGAATGTCATACCAATTGCATGATTTTAATTTGTGTTAAGTCCTTGTTATACATAGATTTTTTATTTAGATTTGATAGAGTGTTATTGTGCTAATAATAAAGACAGATGGAATTTAACTCATTTACTTAAGTACTGTACTTAAGTACGCTTTTGAGGTATTTGTACTTTACTTGAGCTATTTCCAATACTTTGACTTCTACTCCACTACATCTCAGAGGCAAATATTGTACTTTTACTCCACTACAATTATTTGAAAACTTTAGTTACTAGTTACTTGTCAGATATATATTATGATATTATGAAACATACATTAACCACTTTAGCCCTATTTTATACCTAGGCTATGTGAAAATAGCAGATCTAGGCTACAAGCTTTCAACGCTTCGCATCGCACGCACGCACGCTCGCGCACACGCGCACACACACACACACACACACACACACACACACACACACACACACACACACACACACACACACACACACACACACACACTGAGCTCGTCCATTCACGCAGGCAGGCAGCCAATCACTACCGTTCAGCAGAGCGACCCTCGCCTATAGTGATGCAAATGTATGCCTTTGTCTTCATGGGGTGCCAGGAGTGCCAGGAGTGGGGGTCTGGGCCAGTGGGCCATCACCTGTACTCACCTGGCATAAAAAGTACACACAGAAGTACAATGACAAACTCTCGCCTAAATAATCTGTGTCTCCTAGCGTTTGAGAGAGATTTAACTGAAGGTCTGAAATATGATTCAGTTATAGATATTTTCAAGTGCAGCAAGCCCCGTCATCTCATGTTGTAGACATCACTACATGCTTGAACACTATTTGATGTTGCTATTATTGTTGCTGTTGTAATAGCAATGTTGAAATTAGTCAATCATTTGCGCAGAACATCATGTTCGCCTTTTCTGTAATGCTGTGTTTTTTAGAATAAAAATACATACATTGAATATACACTTATTATTGTTTTTATTAACGTTTTCAGTTTTGTAGTCAGTGTAGTGTTGTTGTTAACTTGTTCCCCCGAGTACCCCCCCTTAGTACCCCCCCCCTCTTCGAAGGGGGGGGGGGGGGGGGGGGGGGGAATCTCGCCTGCCCTAAATGTAATTCCTGGGAACGCCACTGTATCGCTTCATAGAGAGAAATGTAATTCTTGACAGATAGATAGATAGATAGATAGATAGACTTACAGACAGACAGACAGACAGACAGACAGACAGACCGCCTTGCAGCGTGAGGCGTTGTGAGCTTGTAGATCGGCTATTTTTGGTAAAGAGCTTGAGATAGATAGATAGATAGATAGATAGATAGATAGATAGATAGATAGATAGATAGATAGATAGATAGATAGATAGATAGACTTACCCACAGACAGACAGACAGACAGACAGACAGACAGACAGACCGAACCAGGCCGTTGGAGCACACTCACTATGAATTCGTTTTGATATAATTTCAACGGGGCATCAGTTTGTCATTCTAATAATAATATGAATAATAATAACCATCTTATTGACTATGCGCGGAGTGTGAGCTTGGAGATCGTCTATTTTGGGCAAAGAGTTATCGGTGTAGAGGGGGGGGGGGGGGAGCAGAACACGTGCGTAATTACGCGCGGAAAAAACTGCTTGCTCTGTCTGGTCGGGACCAGAGGCTGCAGGGGCTGGCAGAGGCTTGCTTGGCACTCGTGCCAGCTCGCGGCGGCCGCCACCCGCCGTGGCGCTCGCGGCGCTTTGGGCGGTTATGGCGGACCCTACGTGGCGCTCGCGGCGCTTTGGGCGGTTGCCACGGCGGTTGTGGCGGCCGCCACCCGCCGTGGCGCTCGCGGCGCTTTGGGCGGTTGCCACGGCGGTTGTGGCGTCGCCACCCGCCGTGGCGCTCGCGGCGCTTTGGGCGGTTGCCACGGCGGTTGTGGCGGCCGCCACCCGCCGTGGCGCTCGCGGCGCTTTGGGCGGTTATGGCGGGGCCTGGCGATGCCACGGCGGTTGTGGCGGCTGCCCTGGTGCCCGCGGCGTGCGCCGCGGGCACCAGGGCAGCCGCCACCGCGACTGGCGGTCGTGGCGCTTTGGGCGGAGGATCTGGCGGCCGCGGCGGCCGCCATGGCGCCAAAAACAAAAAATCTTCGGTGCAACTCTGAATAACATTACTCAAAATGTCCAAAAATTTCATTCTTTCAATGGCCAAAACTGGAGCGTAAACATAAACAAAAATCATGGTCACCTTTTCATATTGAACTTTCACTTTTAAAATATGACCACACATTACTTCTTCCACCTCAAAAGAATGGGGACTAAAGCCCTTTGAAAAAAGCACTCCAACACCACCCCTATTAGACAGATTGTGACTCAAAATAACCTCTCCAGGCCATTCTTTTTTCCAATCATTTTCATTGTTACTGTCACTATGTGTTTCTTGAATCAAAACAACATCAACGTTTTTTTAGCTCTATCAGCTTAAAAAGAGAAGCCCTTTTCACGTCACTTCTTGCTCCATTAATGTTTAAAGAACCTACTCAAGTCCCCCATCAAAAATAGAGAAATTGACAAAACAAAAACCACACACATACGCAATGTGTGGAAAAACACACCTGTCTTAATCATAATCATCTATAAAAGTAGCCCTAACTTTAGTCACCATTTTCTTAAGCCTATGGACTTCTGGGCCAGTAAAAGACCCTTCCTCCTTTAAAAGCAGCGTTACAGACCTGACAAAACCTTTCAGATCAGGGTAGAAATCTTCAATTTTAACTCCCCTTTGCCCTTTAGTGTCTGACAGAAATGTTCTAATTCTCTCAAGAGGATAGGACACCATTTCAGCCTCCTGTGAAGGTGTCCACTCACAATCCTCTTCAAGCTCTGACAAATCATCTGACAAATTATCCAGTGCTTTCTTGCTCTTAACCTTGCCTCCACTCTGTTCCTTATCATTTGATTTCCTTTTATTGGGCTTATTTGATAGACCTAAATCCTCAAAAATGTACATTTTTTCGGGAACTGAAGAAGCAGGGGGGCCAAAAAACATATTTTGGACAGCTTTTGTTCCTGCTCCTGCAGCTGTCCCTTTAACCACATTGTCATCATGACACTGCTTGCTTTTTTCTTTCTCCCCAATTTTGTTTATCTTTTTGTCTTTTTTCAATGATTTCTCACTGGTCTGTGCTTTTGCATTATTTTCATTAACAATTTTATTTCCATTCTGAGCGTGACCACTTTGCACCCTCTGCTCCTCCTGCACTACTGTCTCTGTTTCAGGTACTGTCTCTGCTGTCTGCGCACCGAGCAAGAAAGGATCAGCCTGCGCTGTATTCTGTGAGTCTGACTCAGACTGCGATGCGTTTTGTGCGTTTGCCTGAGACTGCGGTGCGCACTGTAAACCTGGCTCAGCCTGCGGAGAGTCATGCGCGCTCTCCGCGCCAGACGTGCCAGCGACAGCCTCTCCACTGCTCTCAGCAGCCGGCGGTGGCGCACCAGAGCCGACTCCTTTAGGAGTAGGACAAGAGCGAGTTAAATGCCCTTCAACTCCACAACCAAAGCATTTCATATTATCAGAGGTTGCAAACACTGTGTAGTTAAAACCACCGACTTTGAAACTAAATATCAAATTCAAATCAATCTTTTCTTTCAGGATCATGTAAGCCTGCCTTCTGTGACTCACAACATGTTTTAACTGTGGCGATTAACAACCCAATAAAACCATTTGAACTGGGGTCACTAACTTCCCATAGCGTGACAATTCTTTGGCCAGATCCTCATTTTTAATGAAAGGGGGAGCGTTTGAAATTATGATATTTTTGGCTGGATTCACCAGTGGAAGAACAGGTGTGAATGTATCGCGGACAACAATCCCATTCTCCACAACTTCTCCCACTTTAGCTACATCGTCCACGAATATAACAACACCGCCATTCATGCGAGAGGCAGATTTCACACTTTCACAACCTACAACCTGTCCAAGAGCTAGACTAACCTCCTCCGGGGTGCTCCTTCCATTCCGACATCTCGCCACTCCGACTAGTGGCTTCCGCCACTTCCGCCACTAGAGAGAGAGAGAGAGAGAAAGAGAGAGAGAGAGAGAGAGAGAGAGAGAGAGAGAGAGAGAGAGAGAGAGAGAGAGAGAGAGAGAGAGAGAGAGGAAGACGATATCATATAGGATAGGATAACAGTGTATTAATCATCCAGGGGTACAGTAGGTTCAGGGTATTACATTAGCAAAGAGTAAACGTATAAAGTGTCACATGGTGCTGAGTCCTTCATGACTGTAGGTAGAAATGTAACTGTATACGTCACTAATTATTAGACCACGCCCCGTGGTGAATATTTACAGTATGCTCTACTGTGTACACCTTTCTAGTTAGGTTGTTCCATTATTCCATTACATACAGTTATTGTTATTTTGTTTGTAGTGTTACTGTACTTGGCACTGTTAGACAAAGTGATGAAGAATAATCAATTCAGTGAGTTCATTTCTGACTAGCTTGAGAAAGTAACTCAGATGAGGACAGAATACAATAAATGTTTTGTTTATTATGACTAACATTCAGCAAACCTCATATTCCAGGAGTTTAAAACCCAGACTAAACTGACAGAATGTGTCAGACAACAGGGAAGAGTTGCTGACATAAATGTGAGTGTGGTGATCTGTCCAGACTGGTCGACTACACCTCGATCACAGAAGATCAAAGACGTCCTTCTACACGGTGTGACTCTGTGTTCTCCTGGACCCCATGCTGTCCTGGTGACTGTTGATGTCAGGTCCAGTTTCTCTGAAGCTGACAGGAGATCAGTGGAGGAACACATGGAGCTGCTGGGGGACAGAGTCTGGAGACACACTCTGGTTCTGTTCACAAAGGGATCGTGGCTGGGAGAGAGACGTGTTGAGGAGTACATAGAGTCTGAAGGAGAACCTCTGAGGTGGCTCCTGGAGAAATGTGGCTTCAGATATCATGTTCAACATGGTCTCAAGTGGGACATTTCAGAAGTAAAAGAGCTGATGGTGAAAATAGAAGACATGGTGACGAGGAACAGAGGACACTTTGAGCCTTCAGACTCAAGAGAAGACAGGTCTGTCAGAGACACAGGACACTTCAAGGTGGTAGACAAGCCAACTGTTGAAGAATGGAACAGACGAGAAGAAGAATGGAAGAAGAGAGAGGAAGAGATGATAGAGAGGATGTTGAAGTTTGCAGAGAAGGATCAAGAAGAACCAACCCTGACAGCTGTCAAGAGAAGGAAAAGCATGGATCTAGAGGATGCATGGAGCATGGACTATCCTCCCAGTAGTGAGTATCAATAAACTGCCTGTAACATAATTTGTTATTCTTCATCTGTGTGTGTGTGTGTGTGTGTGTGTGTGTGTGTGTGTGTGTGTGTGTGTGTGTGTGTGTGTGTGTGTGTGTGTGTGTGTGTGTGTGTGTGTGTGTGTGTGTGTGTGTGTGTGTGTGTGTGTGTGCAAAATAACATAGGAATGGATGGGTGCATTGTCATGAAACTTGGAGGGAATGATCAGTAGGCTGCACTGAAGAGATGATATTTTTGATGGAAGAGGTCAAAGGTCAAGATTACATCATGGTTCATACGTGAGGAACAGAGACAAGATGGTGGGCGGGGCTGCAGGCTTTTCACATCCAGGTTTTTATTTTCAATGTAAATGTCTTGATGTCTGTTGTCTTCTGTTGCAGTGAGTGGTGGAACACCATCTGCAGGAAATCTATACCGCTGGGCACCTGCCAAGGTTAGTGATTGGCTGAAGAGACATCCTGGACCAAAGCATCCTCTTCAGGATACGACACCATGAGTGAAGCTCCTACCCAGGCAGACACTGATGTGATGAGTGTGAGAGATGAAGATGTTTCATAGATGAAACTTCATCTGGCTTTGTTTGAGCGTCTATACGAACACCGTGTGTGTTCGGGGGAGGGAAGCCGGGCAGGGAGGATGTATAATTGTCACTGCACATACTCCTATGGGCTGGGGAGGCACCTGTCTGCAGGGAGTGTTGGGTGGGAGGAGCAGGATGGAGGCTCTACGTCCTCCCGGTGGGGGCTCCTCACTGGCAGGTGAGTCAGTAGGATACAACAGCAGTGACAACATGGGGAGGAATCAATTGGCATAACAACTACGTTGGGGAGAAAAAGGCGTGAAAAGTAAAAAAGCCCCCCAAAAAAGAAAGAAACTTTAGTTTGATATCAATCACAGATTTTAATCTTTATTTTTTTACCTGATATTTTATATCATAGATATAAATCCTACATTATATCATCGTAATGATCATTGTAAGGACACTGATTTATTTGATATCTTTATTCATGTTATTTCTCCATCATACATGATCATTATAACAGCACAATTATATGTGTTTCTTTTCCCTCTATGACTGTATTAAATTACATTTAGTTAAACATGAATATTGTCATAGTTTTTCCCCTGGAACTTTGAACAAACCCACCTGGGTTTGGTTTAATTCTTGTCAATCTCAATGTATTTCTATTTGTATATTTCTATGTATTGGCATACAGTATATGCTGTAATAATGACTAAATCAGTTTAGGTTCATGTTTATATTAGATTATTTTTTAACATGTTAGATTTGATACATTTATAGCATAATAAGTATTTAATTGAAGTTCACGATCAAGGTTTATTGTTTTATGTCCCATGTCCTTGTTGGATCATGTATATTAATGTTACACTACTGGATATTATTATTATTAATCAAAAGTAATGTCTTTAACTAAAATAGTGTTTACTAATACTAACTCAATGTTTAGTGCAGCATAAGCACCTAGCACATCCCTTTAAACCACTTTCAACCTGGTGTTCCTATTTTGTGCATGTCATTATTCTATATTAAACTTGTTTTAAGGGAGGATATATATATATATATATATATATATATATATATATATATATATATATATATATATAGTTTATATGGTTTGCCAAAATACTTGAATGTAAAAGTGAACAGAGCATACAACAGTATATTACATTTTTTTTATTAGTATTAGTAGATTGGCTACTTTCGGAGAAGATATTTAGTATAGAGATTATAAATTAAAATGTGTAAATAAAATAGATGTTGGTTTGTGGATTTGAACCAAGTATACTGTAGGGTTTGTGGTTAATGTGAACAAACAAGATGGTGGACTAAACATAGTGAACAGGTAGCAGTTTGATTACATCATCAGTGAGAACAAACCTGAAAGCAATGCAATATCATCTGGTCACTAGATTACTGTAAACCAACACAGCTCTGATTGAAGTTTAAATAAACCTACGTTACAGTAGGTTAAGAAATGACAGAAAGGTAATTTTAGTGGGTCAGCAGAAACAACTGCTTACATTACTGTCCATGTTAATTATTTGATAAAGCCTTATCATAATCAATGTTAGTGAAAGAAACTATAAGATGTAAAATTCCTAAACGATTGTTATAGAAATGACATATGCCACCATTTTAGATAATACTGACTACTTGAGGCAAAAGGTTTTCTAATAAAAACATATTCATTATGGTTTTATACACTGGCAAATCACCAACATGTATGATATTATGTTTAGACCTGGATACATTTGCTTTGACATAACAGTCATTATACCTGACGTGAAGAAAATGTACTTTGACAGGCAAAAATAAATATGTGTAAAATATTGCTTTTCACTTTCCACGTTTCCCTACTTCAGCCAGGTGTAAATGATGGGTGCTTATACACTTTAAGGTAACATGAAAACAGATTTGTACAGTTTTCTAGGTACATAGGGCATCATCGTACCCTGTTTGCCGCATATGCATATATTGTATACTATACTGTATATGTCCAGGGACCCCCAGGGGGGGTCCACAGGTCCCCAGCTAAATGATTGATAGTCAGGAACCAAATGGATCCGTATCGGTCTGTAACTCTGAGAGTGTACAAAGGGAAAGGGTCCATTGGTTCCCTTTGTTCCTTTTGTACAGAGTTATGGGGGGAGGGTTCCTTGAAATTAAAATACTTTTGAAAACCACTTCTATGGGAGAACAACAGCATGGGAGAACCTTTTAAAACAACTGGTGTCCGCCAAGGTCCTGGTCAACAGCCACAACCATGTAAGACCAACAAACATCATAAAGAACGGGCAAATGTAACAGGTTTTTGGGTAGAGTTGTTACCACTCTAGGTTCGGACTCCCGTTCACACCATATACAGAGAGAATGACGCGACACAGTAGTATGTATAAAAATATAGACCTTTTATTATAAAACTAAACAGACAATTTATGCAAGGGTACCCTTTTCAATACAATACATCAATGGATCAACATTTAAAATGGCAAGCAACTTCAATTCAAATAACATGCAACTGCAAATCATATAACTGGGGAAGGAAGCAAGTCAGTGGATTAGGTGGGTTAGAGATACCAGGTTTGAATCAGTCCGGTCCAGTCCTTTGGTGAATCCGATCCGTTTTTTGTGGGCCGCCACAACAGTGACTAGACGGCCAGTAGGCCTATAACTCTGTTCAGTCCGCGAAATCCAGTCCGGGGTTTACGCGTTGCCGCTCGCCAGCGTCCTGCAAAGAGCTCCGCTGTAGGAGGAGAACGGTACAATAAATGACAGCCCTCTTTGCAACCGGCACTTTCAAACTATGATAAACACGCTGGCTTGATCACTTCCCTTTAACAGGAGTATTAGAAGCACATCAATAAATCTCTGCCACTGCTGCTCTGCCGTCGTCACCCGTCTGGCTCCAGCGCCTCGACACAAGGAAACAGGAGGACTCGAATTAGTCTCCACAATCACACTCATACAGAGCCTTAACATATACGCCAGAGAGGGAAATAGTTACTTTCCTTTATCTGGACGTTAGAGAGCGTTAGCCTCGGAAACCCATGCCTTTTTTTTTGTTTCAAAAGAAAAAAAGCCTGGGAGAACCTTGCATGAACGCTGGTCTTAGCACCTTGTTATCTCCTAACCAATCAGAGTGCTCCAAACCCAGGCGCTGGAATCCAGCGCCTGGGTTTGGCTCCGCCCTTCAAGACCATCGATTGGGCTCGTTCTTTCAGTCTAGAGAGCGTTGACACTGCAGAGATCGGGTCCTCAGCGATGTGGAGAGAGGAGGCGATTCAATGTTGCGGAGATCCGACCCACGGTGTGGTGAGGAGAAGAGGTCTGGTCCACGGGCGCAGCGTGGAGAGAAGAGGAGATCTTGCCTACAACATGTAGGGAGAAGAGGAGGTCTGGTCTGGCGTGACCTGACGGCAACGGTGGCAACAGGCAACTGTCTGGGTAGCGAGAGAGAGCTCGAGGTAGGAACCTGGTGTCCCTTTTATATGGGCGTGGAGTTTTACTGGTGAATGAATGCCTTGATGTCAGTCTGATGCACACGCCTCTGTCACAGCACCTGACAGGTGAACAATACTGTGGCATACAAGTTCATTGTCCATCACGTCAAATATAACACAGTATAAAAACACAGCAAGCATAATCAAAATCACAGCAAACTATAAAACTCACAATATAAAGTAAACCATAGTCAGGCTGCTTAACCATTGGCCCTGTGCATTCTGTGACAAACTAAATGGCATTATTACACGGCTTGGTTGAATGCTCGATTCTGATTGGTCAGTCATCGGTCATTATTTCTGGATAATGACCGATGAGCTCTATAACGGACCGCTGTGTAATCAGAGACTCAGAACACCTGCTCATGTCAACCTGTGCTGCTTGGTTATATGCTTTATCCAACATGACAGCCATGTAAACAAACAAACAATGTCATTTACAACTAAACGTTGCTCTCAAGAATGTTTTTGAAAACATTTGAAGTGAGAAATAGATGATGCAATAACCGAGAAGTCATTCTATTTGATCCACTGCGCTTCCTTGTTTATCGTGGCACAACAACGGGGGAATACCAAAACGCTCGCCCCAAAACACAGTCGCCCCGGGGCAAATCCGGCGGTATTACAGGCAAATCGGCAGTAAATAGAATGGGGGGCGAGTGTGTTTTGGGGCGAGTTTTTTTCCATTTCGTCATTTGTTTTTGCGAGGCGAACTTGTCCGCCCAGCCCAATACTTATGGAATACTTTCATTGCCGTAAGCAAGGAAATACTTCGTTTTGTTGTTACTTTTGGGTAAATGTATTTATGTATTTATTAAGTAGCCGTGTAATAAGCGGGATAATGCATGGGGAGGTAGTCATTATTGAAATTTAAAGCCCTTCAGGGCGATTAACCACCTCGGCTGCGCCTCGGTGGTTAATCGCCCTGTCGGGCTTTAAATTTCAATAATGACTACCTCCCCATGCATTATCCCTTGCTTATTCACTCTATGACACAAACACTGGAGGAAGTAAAGGACTTCAAATACCACAGGTCCTTTGTGAGTGAAGATGGCAGCTCCACACATTACATAAAAGTAAGAATTGACATCAGCCATGACAAGACTTGCCAGTGTTGGAAAATAACACCATCAGCTTTCCAGTGAAGGTCACTTGTACTCTCCACCCTACTCTATGGTTGCCTCACAGAAGATGCACAGGACACAGTCCTTTGAAAACAAATGCTAGTGTAGTGGTGAGTGAGTGAGTGAGTGAGTGAGTGAGTGAGTAGGTGAAGCTACCCGGTTCTCCTCAGTGGCTGGACCAATTGCTCTGATTTTGCACACAGCCATTGACCATTACCATCTGAACTTAACTGTGAAGCCCGTTTTTCAACTTCATCAAATCTCAGCTTCTTATTAGCGTTTTTGTGTCAAACACTGTCGCCATGGTTACGGGGCTGCCCAGCTATGGGACGAACTGCCTCCCGGGTTGCCAGATCATGTGCGCATATCCCCCCACGGATGCGCTGCGCTGACCGGGTATGGTCTAGTATCATATAAAGAACATTGGACAACTTATTACGTTAGACAGTTACCAGCCATGCTGGAGAACAGGAGGACAGTAAAACGTTGCAAACTGGCCTGGTATGGTCATGTCACAAGACATACCTCCTTGTCAAAGACCATCCTAACGTGATGAATGTCAATCATAAATTCCAATCCATAAATCAGTGCTATTGAACACCCTTTACGTCTGTGTGTTGGTATTAAACAAATGAAAAGTATTAAAAAGTGCTTCTGACAAAACTAGCTAACTCCATTGGAAAGGGGGGTGGAGTTAGCTGGTTTTGCTGACTCCAGGCTCCACCCCCTTTTGACCTCCAACCTCATTGTGAGCATGGAGGTCCATTTAGCTGTTCTTATCAATGATGAACAAAACCTCCTAACTCCATTTTTGTTTTTTTCAGTTTTGTTTTTTTCATTTCATGAAAAATGAAAATGTTGGAGTTAGCTGGTTCCTGCCGGACAGCAGAGATATTACTGTGTGCCAGTATGGACAACTGCTGCTCTTAACACCTGCTGTATGTACAGCACATTAAACACACTCATAAGCACGTTTAGCTGTCCAAATGGCTGCCATGTAAATGTCCATCAATATCACAACATAATCTAACCTGGGAACACGTCAACATCATTTGTTTTCATAATGTAAAGACTGAACTGGCAGATATACTATGTCAGACTGTCACATCGATTTTCCATTGGTGTGATAAGAAATGGATAAATGTTACGATCAATTATTTGAAGGTCACCTTCCATTTCACCAACAATAGGCTAATAGGCAACATTACATTTTGTTCAAAAGCATTTAATTAAATGTAAAATTTGCACAAAACATTGAAGTAAAATACAGAATAAATACAGAACATTGTGAATTAAAGAACATAACCGTTTCAAAACAGTGAATTGCAGTGACTGAACAAAATGGCTGCCAAGGACAAAAAGTCGATTTCATTCTTAACCAATGTACAAAACCTTTGGAATCACAACAGGTTATGTGAGAACATTTTCACTTTAGGCCTTAAAGGTAGGGTAAGGGATTTTCTTTGGTTAAAATAAGTGTTAAATAGCTCTATATTCTGATAGTATTTGTTCAGTAACAGGGGTCTCCATGTCTCTCTAGCTCTTTATCAAACAGGGATACCAATCTTATCCAATCAGGATAGATAACTCAGTCAGGATACAGATTAAACAAGTGGTGACACAAATAAATGAGCAGACAAAATTGGAACTGGAACACTGTAAAAATTAAGCTGATAAATGGGCACTCTCTCCTGATTGGCTGAAATGTTGTCACCTACCTGAACATTTTATTTTCTGTTTATTAAAGAGCTGGAGAGACATGGAGACTCCTGTGACTGAACAAACACTCTATAGCAATGATTACTATCACACAATATAGATCTTTAACCTTTTAACAAAAAACGTTTTGTTTTAACCCATACATATATATCACTTACCCTACCTTTAATAACATATGCAGACTTCAATCCAGAACTTCCAATGGAAACCATTTTATTAATTGAATACCTCCGTTTATTGCAACCAAATGGACCCGTAATTTGGTTTCATTTGTACACTCTTAGAGTTAAACACCTGTAGGGGTCCATATAGAACCCATGCCCCATAAGGGAACCCTGAGGGTCCCTGGACCCCACTTTGGGTCTCAGACTTACTGAAAGACCAAAAACGTTCTCTTCTTATTTGATACAGGTAAAAGTAATACAATCTGCATATTCTGACCGTTTTTTTCATAAAATCGCTATTAATCATAGACCCAGTTATTATTATAATAATTAAAATTATTATAATTATTATTATTATTAAGGCTGCAAAGGTGTCTACATATGAAAGCAAGGTAACTGTAGCCTGCTAGCATTTTTTAATTTCAAGTACCTTAGAGTTAGAGACCTTTTAACAGGTCTGTGTAACTCTCAGAGTTAAACAGACCTGTTAAGGGTCCATTCAGAAGCCCCTCAAGGAACCCTGAGTGAGGGTCCCTGCTGGACCACCGCCACACAGAGTTTTTGGTCCCTCCTGGACTCCTAAGGTTTAGAGTGTGGTCTTGGCTTCCTTCAGCCACTCACTGAAGCACTTCTCCATGGCTCTCCTGCTA
Source organism: Gymnoscopelus microlampas (assembly GCF_963454915.1). Classification (NCBI taxonomy): domain Eukaryota; kingdom Metazoa; phylum Chordata; class Actinopteri; order Myctophiformes; family Myctophidae; genus Gymnoscopelus; species Gymnoscopelus microlampas. Next base: position 2,425,406 of record NC_139951.1, read on the forward strand.
GTGTAGCTGCCCACGTTGATGGTGGGAATGACCTTGAGGGGCTGCAGCCACTGGACAAACCTCTTCATCTCCACAAAGCTGCTGTGCTCACTGTAGGGGACGCCTGTTGAGACACAATATACCTAGAATGTAGTCAGAGTGTTGCCTCCATCAGGCTCAAATACAACACATTCTCACCTCACATAATCCTCTCTGTCGGGTGGAAACCTCATACAGTATGTCCAAAACTGTTGGACATACGTAGGATTCGATTTCAAAAGTAGCAGATCTACAAGCTCAAAGCGAGTTTTCAAGTTTGTGGACCTGCTACTTTTCATGCTTTTGTGTGACGCTGTAATATGAATATATATCTATAGGTTACATCTGTAAATCATTACATTAACTAGAAAAAGTGCTCCTCGGAGCACAGGTCTCCGCCAGGTCAGGTAGGCTATTGTGAACTCCTGGTGGCGCTATAATAGGCCAACGTGAAAAGGGTGCCATTTCTTCTTAGGCCTTGCACGACAATCGGACACTGACTGCATTCATGATTTGAGAAATTTTGTTAAAAACATGTGTTTCGCTAAATTAGACCTGTTGGTGGCGCTATAACAGGCCAATGTTAAAAGGTTGGCATTTGTTCCTCAACATAGTGTGAATGTGCGTGCAAAGTTTGAGCGCAATTGGACGGTGCGTTGATGATTTGCAGAATTTTGTTCAAAACAAGCCAATAATGCAAACTTTAGATGTCAATCTTAGCCAATCAGTATGGAATATGAAAAATCAAACACATCCGTCGTGATCACATGACTATAGAGATCATGTGTACCGATTTGCGTGAAATTTGGATAAAATTGGAAGGAGTTGTATAAAAAAAAATGTTTTACACAAGTCGGCCTCCTGGTGGCGCTATAAAAGGCAGATGTGAAAAATGCAGGTCAAAAGTTTTTTCCTTGACCTATAGGGAGTGTGCATACAAAGTTTTACACAGATCGGTGCAATTATAGGTAAAAACACGAATCGGCATGTTATAGCGCTACCATGAGGCTGATTTGAAAATGTTCAAATGTTAGTTCTTCCTCGGCCTAATGGGAATGTGCGTGCAAAATTTCAAGGAAATTGCATGCTGTGTTCATGATTTGAGGCATTTTGTTCAAAACGGTGCACTCCTGCAAACTTTGGAAGGCATTTTTAGCCAATCAGGATGGAATATGAGAAATCTGAAAGACCCGTTTCGTTTAATGACTATAGAGATACTGTGTACCGATTTGTGGGATTTTTGGACAAAATCTGTAGGAGTACTGTCAAAAAATGTGTTTTGCACAAATCGGCCTCCTGGTGGCACTATAACAGGCCCCTGTGAAAAATTTGGGGCAGAGGTTCTTCTGTGGTATCCAGGGACTGTGTGTGCACAGTTTGGCTGCGAGCAAGCCAACAGTGCCGGAAATTAGCTGTACACAGACAGATCGAATGACGGACACACGGACGGACGGACGGACAGGGGGTAAAACATACTCTCTCGCCATGCCTTTCGGCCTGGCGGAGACAATGATCTACCTGGGATCTGAACGTTTGACCCCCACCTGAACCCTGAAATGTTTACTGTTGAGTTATAATGTTTATAATTAAATATTTACTGTTGAGTTATAATGGAGAGAATGAAATGTTTACTGTTGAGTTATAATGGAGAGAATGAAATGTTTACTGTTGAGTTATAATGGAGAGAATGACATGTTTACTGTTGAGTTATGATGGAGAGAATGAAATGTTTACTGTTGAGTTATAATGTTTATAATTAAATGTTTACTGTTGCGTTATAATGGAGAGAATGATATGTTTACTGTTGAGTTATAATGGAGAGAATGACATGTTTACTGTTGGGTTAGAATGGAGAGAATGAAATGTTTACTGTTGAGTTATAATGTTTATAATTAAATGTTTACTGTTGAGTTATAATGGAGAGAATGAAATGTTTACTGTTGAGTTATAATGGAGAGAATGACATGTTTACTGTTGAGTTATAATGGAGAGAATGAAATGTTTACTGTTGAGTTATAATGGAGAGAATGTTTGGGGAGACTGGTTGTTTTCATTATAGTTTGATGTAATACCTCCTACCAACCAGTAGGTGTACTACCTGACCACAGCATCTAAATGTCTCATCTCTCTGCAGAGAGAAAACCTCTCCAACCACTGGCATTGTGTACAACATAGACATGTTTACCATTTTAGTGTGGAGTGAGAGTGTGAGGGGGTGAAAGATGTGCTTGCACACAACTGCTGCTCTGAAATCATCAGTAGGGGAGTCGTAATAATGGATGACAGCAGCAGAAGCATCAGTTCCGCGGTGCGGACCGAGTCACATGGCTGAGTCCAATACATATTCTCTGTCTGTGTGTACATAACTTGATGTCCTCGTTTTGACATGATTTGTTTGTAGTCGTAGGATATAAAGAACACAGCACTAGTTCTGTTCACTGATAGGCAGAAATGTGAGTTTGACTATTCAGTGGAACCTACTCATACGTTTTGATGGCCCACGGCTTCCTCGGCCTGGGTGGGAACTCCTGGGTGGGAGTCCAACCCTCGTCTGCTGCTCCTCGCGCTGTTATTGTGCAAATGTGCATGGGAGAGTTGCGCTGGTCGGTGATGTAATATGTGACACACACACACACACACACACACACACACACACACACACACACACACACACACACACACACACACACACACACACACACACATTCTTGCCTTCACTTATATTCCTGAAATCTGACTTGAAAGATCAATGCTTTGAATTAATTCATATAGCCTATACTAACTTTACCACTGGTTAGAACATAAACTACATAAATTCACACTACATGAATTCAGGGCTTATTGTTAATGACCTATGTCAATAACATATATTTCCCTGGGCCTGGGTTGTGTTGTCTACACAAAGTATAATCCTTATCACTTAGATATTTATAAATGACACATTTCCTCGTAACATACAGTATAGGGCCTATGCCTCAAAGCTCAGACTTACAACTTCAATTACATCAGTTATAGTCAGTCAGTTCAGTGCACTATCACTGTCTCTCATTTACTCCACATACAAACATGAACCTGCTGGACACAGAGGGTCATCCCTATGTTCCCCGGGTTCTATGTTCCCCCACTAAGGTTATTGTTAGGGTTAGGTTTAGGGTTAGCTAAGCGGGTAACATAGAACCCAAGGAACATAGACACGCTCCTGACACACAGCCACTGCAACAGGTTGACAAAGTTAAAACATGGCTAAAAACCAGACGTTTCACTTTATGCCCCTTACTGTATGTCTTGCACCACACACTGTTCTGTTACTGTTGTTTATTGCATGTTCTCGTGTTTTGTTTAAAAAAAGACATTTATTGTTTTCTCCGGCATGTAATATTTCTATATTATATACGATATAGCAGTGGTGGAAGAAGTACTCAAATATTTTACTTAAGTAAAAGTAGCAATACCACAATATGCCAATACTCTGTTACAAGTAAAAGTCCTGTGTTCAAAATGTTACTTGAGTAAAAGTACAAAAGTAATGGCATCAAAATATACTTAAAGTGTCAAAAGTAAAAGTACAACACTATTTGAAAATAGCAGATCTACAAGCTCACGAGTCGTGATGCAACACATTGTGAGCTTGTAGATCTGATATTTTCAAATAGCCTACAGTATGTATAGGATAGGGCTGAAGTGGTTAATGTATGTCTTAATATAATATTTTTTATCTGCATAGTAACTAATAACTAAAGCTTTCAAATAATTGTAGTTGAGTAAAAGTACAATATTTGCCTCTGAGATGTAGTGGAGTAGAAGTAAAATAACTGAAAATGTTAAATACTCCAGTAAAGTAAAAATACCAAAACATTTTACTTAAGTACAGTACTTGAGTAAATGTACTTAAAAGTTACTTTACACCACTGTTATATAGTATATATACTACTCTATACTATTATAGACAAATTATTATTATTATTATTTTTTTTACATTTACGGAAATCATACTTAAGGATGACAAAAGCCTTGATATAGTAGCGAACGGTGCATTAACGACATGGTGACCTATGATGACACGTCAATGCTGTCCGTTACTGGGAAGTCGGAGGTCAAGAGATTCCACAGAAAAGGGAATTAGAATCTCAAGACGGGGAAGTGTACCAGATTGTCCGATTGAGTAATCATTATTAAGAAATGTCAACATATTATCACATGTGTCTGCTTACTCATACATAAGATACACATCAGTGAATGAGTTAACGTTTAATGGAAGGTTGGATAAAGTAAGAGAACAGAATAAGGGTAACCGTGGGATAGGAATAGATCAGTGGTTCTCAACCTAATTATAACATGGACCACTAGTAGTCTGTGGACCATTGGTTGAGAAACAGTGGGATGTATAGACATGGGATGCATAGTGTTAGCAAAGAAAGCACACTCTATTTATGTAATCATACGACAGCATGTTAAAAAAATAACCTGTGGTATTCAGCCCGGACACCCCCCCCCGGCCCGCTAGGTGGTGCAATTTTACAGCTCGAGCCAGCCCGAAGCCCGGCACCTTTTTATTTATTTATTATTTGTAATTAATTAATTATTATATACATTGTCTGGCAGTGAAAACCGTGTTGTTGTGAATGGTCGAGAAAGACAGTTACTTTCTGGATGAAGTACTTACAGCTGATCGCATGCAGTATAGAAAAGTAGAAAATAAAGTCATAATCGAAAACTTTGTCAAAATAGTAACTGAATATCTGATCTCAAAATGATGAGAAACTTTATTTGGAGGATGCATCTCATTATTTCGAGATACAAATTCATTTTTTTTAAGAAAGTTTCTCATTATAATGATTTACAGCTCGTTTTTCCAACACGGTTTTCACCCTTTAGCTGAGAGAGAAATGAAGCAGGGACCCCCACTATACATATTGTATAAAATTGTGTTGGAGATTAAACATGTTAATAGATGTCATTGATAGCTTCATAGACTTGTTTGCTATCATCAGTGTTGAGTAAATGAATGGCTTGTAATGGCTTGGATTCATGTTAATGTGTATTTTCAGTCATTTAACCACTTAAACCCCAAATACAGTACTTGGTAAACTTGTCCTTTGGCTCTGTACTTGGTCTGCTCTTTTTTCCCTCGGTGGTTTTCAACCCTTTTCATATCAAGGTCCATTATTTATTCGGCATTTGAGCCACGGAACCACCATTTGATGAGATTTAGCCTCTCAGAACCCAAATCTTTTGTTATTCAATACTTTGTTATCGTTTGATAAGATTTTGTCCACAATTCCATCAATGCTGTATTGGTGTTGGTACCATAGGAGAGATAACAGGCAAACGTTGATACAAATAACAATTCTTCTACATTCTCTAATTGTGTGGACTTGTAAATTTAGTAATGCAGATGTTTAACAGTAATTTGACGTACAGGTCCATTTGGTGTAATTTTACACTCTCAAGAGTTAAAGATCTAAAGGGTCCATTTGGTTACCAACTCTCCATCATTTATAGCTGGGGACCACCTGGAACCCCCTCAAGGACCACTGGTGGTCCCCGGACCTGCTATTTTCGTCAAATGTTCCCCCCAGAAGAGGGAAGCTAGGGTTCATGTGGTTATTGTTTATAAAAAAGAAAAACACAAAAATTAGGGGTACCGGACCCTCTGTTGAAGACACCTGATTTACACAATCTTTTTCTTTGATCACATTGGTGTGAATTTGTTTCCCTATTGGTCTATAAAGTGTAGCCTAGTGTGGTGGGTGACAAGGTGAAATAAACAACAAAGTAACAACATTTTAATCTCTAACTATGGAGGAATGGATTGAACAATGTATGTCTCTGGGAAGAATCCACCTCAAAAGGAGTGAACACTGTCAAGCAAACAAAATGGTCGTCAAATGTTTTGATGAGTGATGACAAGAAAGCAGTTTTTAATCAGCCTAAATGTGAGATTTCTATGTCAGTGTCAGAAACATCAAAGGATGACAGGCAGAGCTGCACAAAGATGTCAACTTGAAGAAAACAATCTAAATGCTAGGGTTACATAACTGTAGCCCACCTTGTTTAGAGTCACATACGTAACTGTAGCCCACCTTGTTTAGAGTCACATACGTAACTGTAGCCCACCTTGTTTAGAGTCACATACTTAACTGTAGCCCACCTTGTTTAGAGTCACATACTTAACTGTAGCCCACCTTGTTTAGAGTCACATACTTAACTGTAGCCCACCTTGTTTAGAGTTACATACGTAACTGTAGCCCACCTTGTTTAGAGTCACATACTTAACTGTAGCCCACCTTGTTTAGAGTCACATACTTAACTGTAGCCCACCTTGTTTAGAGTTACATACGTAACTGTAGCCCACCTTGTTAGCTGCTCATCTCATCCTCACAGGTTGTGTTCCATGCCGCCTATACTACTGTACCCCTGTTCTCACTCACTAAAACACTTTGACCTTTTGCTAAATGTGTTCCTGTCTGCATTTGGGTCTGCCAGTTTTGCAATAATGACAAATTGTTGTTTTCTCTCTCTCTCTCTCTCTCTCTCTCTCTCTCTCTCTCTCTCTCTCTCTCTCTCTCTCTCTCTCTCTCTCTCTCTCTCTCTCTCTCTCTCTCTCTCTCCACCCATCACACCACTTCTTTCTGAAAAGGGAAAGGAAACTTGTATCTGACGCAGTGTGACTACAGTTCATCTACAATACAACGTAGGCCAAAGCTCATTCTACTGACAAGACCGTGAACAGACTAGACAGGACTCATTGACAGGTAAGACAATCACAGATTTGATGGTTTTGAGTCCTCAGGAAACATACGCACCTGCTGCTGCCTGGTTTCTGTCTGCCTGCCTGTATGCTGACTGTTTTCAGACTGCTGTTCCTGTATGTATGTTTGTCTGTTTTCTGGCTGACTTTTTTCTGTCTTGCAGTAGCCGATCTCATCCTCACAGGTTGTGTTCCAAGCCACTACTGTACTGTACCCCTGTTCCCAATTTGGCCCTTTTTGTGTTCCTGTATGCAGTTGGGTCTGCCAGGTTTGCAATAATGACAAATTGTTGTTCTCTCTCTCTCTCTCTCTCTCTCTCTCTCTCTCTCTCTCTCTCTCCCCCCTCTCTCTCTCTGCCGATCCATCACGCCACTTTTTCTGAACAATGAAATGAAACTAGTATCAGTGTGACTACAGTTCATCTACAAAACAACTACGCTAAAGCTCAATCTACTGACCAGGACCGTGACTAGACTGGACTCATTGACAGGTAAGGACTGTACCAGAAAAACAAACAAACGTTTGATGGTTTTGCATTGAACAATAGAACAGTATATGACTGTACATTATACATAATATGATGCAGATGAAACCTTTTAAAATGGCTTCATTAAAGGTTTCACAAATTTCGATTTTCTTTAATTTTTCTGAGGGGGTTTTCTGACCTCAATTACACCCCCAAAAAATGAACTTTGAACATTCAGTGGATTTTCTGTGGTCCGGGGTTTTTAAATCACAACACTTTTCTGAGCCTAATTATTCATAATTCGGCTCAGAAAAGTGCTGTGATTTGCCCATGGACTTCAATATCACAGTCGATTAATCCTGCAGGCAAATTATCAGGTGTTTCACTGGGATGGGTGATGGCAGTGCACGGTTCTGAACTACAGTATATAGACTGGAATCAGTTCACTTTGCAGGTTGCTGATCTGCTCTGATATGGAAACAGGGCTTGCTGTGCATGGGTGTGTGTGTGTGCGCGCGCACGCTGACGCGCGTGTGCGCATGTGTGTGTCTTGGGGAAGGTATTTTCTGATTGGGGAAGGTATTTTTTTTCCTTACAATCACACTTGGAGGCAGCCATCATGCTACAAAGCTGCAGACTTCTGTGTGTGCAAATTACCAGGTACAGTAGGCAGGCTCTAGACCGGATCAGAGCACTGAACAGTAAATGGAAAATATAGCTGCAAGCAGCGATAATACGGGGCCAGTTAATAGAGAGAGAGAGAGAGACATGGAAACGGAATAGATTGAAGAGAGAGAGAGAGTGACATGGAAACAATAGATTGATGAGAGAGAGAGATGGAAACATAATGGTTTATTGGACATCTCAACCTACTGCCATTAACAGGATTCGAACTCTCAACCTTCAGACTAATAGGCTGCAACACTACCTATAGTGCTATAGCTTTGTCCAGGCTGATTGTCTGTTGAAGATCATAAACTCTTGCCTTCTTTCATGAACCAAGCCCCTGTTTCACTAACACTAAGATCACTCGTTCACAAACCATTTACCAATGAAGAAATTGTACATCTCCTCAGAACCAAAACTAGTGAAAGTAGACGATCTACAAGCTCACAAACCATGAAAAGTTGTGAGATTGTAGATCAGCTATTTTCAGAATGAAGTATGTCATACGTTGAAAAAACGTACTCTCAAATAAGCATTTCAGGTTATCTTTACCATTTGCACATGTATTCATTGATACAGTCATGTTGTTTGCAATTCAACTTAAATTAAGTCTGCATCAAGTGAGGCTTGAACTGGCGACCTTGAGATTGTGAGGCATTCATTTAAGGGAGACGCCATTGGCCCAACAGACAAGTAACTGTGAAAAAGGAGATCACACAGATGATACAGTTTCACGCAAATAGCTGAAAAATCCTGGGTTTAAGTGTTTTTCAAACTGCTCAAAATTGCGGACAATCTAAGGGCAGAGCTTACTGGTCAAAGCGATAGATGTGTTCCTCATGAGTCAAGGCACAAGTGTAAGCAAGTTTCACGACTTTCGGCCAAACGAGGCATGACTTTTGCCTGTTTAAAGTTTGCATTTTCAAAAAATTGCTATAGCGCCCCCCTTTGGCCAATTGGAGTGAGATTGGTTTCAGTGATATTTGGAATGACTCTCTACATTACTGCAACGTTTCAAAGAAATGTAAGTCTTGCATGTATGTGTTAGGGGCAGATGAATAATTTTCATAAAACTGCAATAGTTAAAATCTATTTCCTCCTGGGATTTTTGAGTAATCTGCACAAAACATTTTACACATGAACTTAGGACCTTTGCCGACAAAACAAAAGCGGCGGATTTTCCATAAGTGAAAAAATGCAGAAGTTATGAGCCAATGGCTGTTTTTCATATAATTCAAAATGGTGGGCGATCTAAAGGTCAGAGGTCAAAAGTCAGACCACGAAAGTTGTCGGGCATGAAGAGACGCATGTGTGTATCGAAGTTTCATGGTTGTAGGTCAAACAGGGCATGAGTTGTACCTGTTCAAAGTTGGCACTTTCAATTGAGTGCTATAGCGCCACCCTTTGACGAATGAGTGTGAGAATTATTTATTGGTAGTTTTTCATGAGCATCTACCATATGGCCGAGTTTCGTAAAAAGCGTATGCACGGTTAAGCCAGAACTGGCAAAAACAAGTATTTTTCAAACTGCTCAAAATTGCGGAAAATCTAAGGGCGGAGCTTAATGGTCAAATCGATACGTGTGTTCCTCATGAGTCAAGGCACATGTGTAAGCAAGTTTCACGACTTTCGGCCAAACGAGCATGACTTATGCCTGTTTAAAGTCTGCCTTTTCAAAAAATTGCTATAGCGCCCCCTTTTGGCCAATTGGAGTAAGATTGGTTTCAGTGATATTTGGAATGACCCTGTACATTTCTGCAAAGTTTCAAAGAAATGTGAGTCTGCATGTATGTTTTAGGCACAGATGAATAATTTTCATAAAACTGTAATAGTTAAAATCTATCTCCTCCTGGGATTTTTGAGCAATCTGCACGAAACGTTTAACACTTGAACTTTGGACCTCTGCCTACAAAAAAAATCCAACGGATTTTCCATAAGTGAAAAAATGCAGAAGTTAGGAGCCAATGACTGTTTTTCATATAATTCAAAATGGTGGGAGATCTAAAGGTCAGAGGTCAAAAGTCAGAGGATGAAAGTTGTTCAGCATGAGGAGACGCATATGTGTATCCAAGTTTCATGGCTGTAGGTCAAACAGGGCATGAGTTGTACCTGGTCAAAGTTGGCATTTTCAATTGAGTGCTATAGCGCCACCTTTGGACGAAAGATTGTGAGAATTATTTCTTGATCGTTTTTCATGACCATCTACCATATGGCCGAGTTTCGTAAAAAGCGACAGCGCGGTTCAGCCAGAACTGCGAAAAGTGGCAGAAGTGACAGAATACTGCCAATAACAAAACAGGTCCAGAGCTGAGCTCTGGCCCCGTAAATACATACATAAAGACATACAAAGACAAGAGCAATGTCCACCTCTCAGCCTACCCCTGGCCTATAACTCCTGATTAAGCCTCAGTGTCGTCTGATGGACAAAGGACCTCTTCAGTTTGACCTTATTGTATGTAGGAACACTATATCTCCTTCCTGAAGGCAGCAACCTATATTCTCCATACAAAGCATGGCTAGTGTTTGAAGTGATATTCCTTGCCAACCTTATCATACTGTCATTATACGTAGTTGTATAGAGCCTCTGAAGTGGCTGTCCAACAATCTTTGAACAAATGAGTTCAGTTGCTGCAGTAGTTGTGACTTTAAGGCTACAGACAGACATCCATACCAGGTGGTACTACATACTTACTACGTACTACTAAATACAACCGGGGTTACATACGTAACCCTGGGTTTTCAAATAATTGTAGTGGAGTAAAAGTACAATATTTGCCTCTGAGATGTAGTGGAGTAGAAGTAAAATTATTGGAAATACTCAATTAAAGTACAAATACCTAAAAATTTTACTTGAGTACAGTACTTAAGTAAATGTACTTAGTTACTTTCCACCACTGCCTGGCACTAGCCAGACCGACAACGCGGATCCACTCACACATGGCGCGTGTGAATGGAATACGTGAATCCACCGTCCGGCCGATGCCAGTTCAGGTTAGTTTAGATGTTGCAGCTGGTGTTGGCAACACTAGGAGGCTCTCGGCATTTATTTATTTAAATGACTTAATACATAAAATAGAAAATCTTCCAACTACATTCCGTGACATGACAGGAGTATTTCAAAACGTATAACGCACAGTTACAACTTACATCTTAGATCATACAGAGTTATTTCCTCCATAATTGTTCCTGTCGCAGCTGCGGTGGCTTGTGTGAAATGCAATATGGGAAGTAGGCTATACTGAAGGGTTAAATTAAATAAAGCATGTCTCTTTAAAACGGTCCTCACTCTATTTGGGATATTTTTCGGTCACTGCATATTTATGTGAAATGTGTTCTCTGCATTTACCCATATTGTAACTATAGAAGAAGTGAACGCTATTAGTACAACGCTCTGACAGCATTTAGGGTCAAAGACACTTCGACACATTCCCGGGGCCGGGAATGGAACCTGGGACCTGGTGCACACCAGGTGTAGGTCAGAGCTGCTGTTGTAGGAAGGTCTATTGGTGTCACGCTGTAGAACCATGTCCTGTGGACTTTTATCCAGAGTCATTCATTACAGCAGGTTAATGATTAAACTTTGTGCATGTTGACACTGGAGGAGTGAAGTTTACAGTCTGCACTCAATTCTTCTACGACACACTTTGTAGACAGGTAAGCTCTCTGAATGAGAAACAAAGTTAATAATCTTTCAACATAATTATAAATACAATTATATAATAATGTAAGTTATTTTTAAAGGTGAACCAAATATTGAAACAAATTATGTATTTGATACAGTTTATTTGATTGTGGGAGTGTCAAACAGCAGGTGAAGAGCCATGTACTCAATATGTTATACATTTAACTATAACCCGGTCTCCGGGACTCATGTATGGTTAAGATCCGGTTGAGGGGGCAACTGGTGAAATGGTCAAATTCTCTGACACCTTTAAATTCTAATTAAAGATGTCTGTATTTCCAACAGTCTGGACAAACATAATTGACGGGTTGAAACCTTTTAAATCAGTTTGTTTGCCAGCATGAACCGAATTAACATGGAATGCATTCCCATGCATCCTCAGAGCATGGACAATGTACAATAAAGTGGTTTATTATGGCCCGAGCACTGCACAGTAGTGCGAAGCCCTATTGAAACTGCAATGATTATTCTTTGCACAAATGAATCGTGTTTTTGAGGGGCAATATGTACTCCAAAAGTTACGCAACATTGCACACACATTACCAGTGGCAAAAAATATTGGGAAAAAAAAAAGAAAGTGAGCCTAATGGCTCAATAGTGCCCCCTACAAAACTTTGTGCTTCAAGCCCGACAACACGGTTTCACCTACATGTATAAACATCGGTACACACCTGTATCATGTCCCGACTTACGAAAAAGTCTCTTGGAGTAATGACTAAAACCAAACAAGAAGTCGGCCATTTTTAATTGATAGTGGCTTTTTTGTGTATTTCACGCCATTTTCACGGGTTGTACTTCAACGAACTCCTCCTAGGCGGATTGTCGGATCCGCCTCAAATTCGCTCAGAGTACACAAAAGACGTTAACGATGAAAAGTTATCAAAAGCTTGAGTTTTCGTAAAACGGCGTGACCGTGGCAAAGCGTCAAACTTCAACGCCAAACAGGAAGTGAGAATAGCCGATCTACAATTCCTATTGGCTGGGCTTTAAACAGCCATAACTCGAGTTTGCAGCATACTACCGAGTACAGATTTGGTGTGTGGACTTAGACCACCGATAGGGACGATCTGTATTTTCTGAAGCCCCGCCCCCTCTGTCTTCCTATTGGCTGGCCTTTAAACAGCCATAACTCGAGTTCGCAACATGCTACCAAGTCCAAATTTGGTATGTGGACTAAGACCACCAATGGGGACGAGCTGTAATTTCTGAAGCTCTGCCCCCTCTGTCTTCCTATTGGCCGGCCTTAAACAGCTATAACTCCAGATGTCAGCATGCTACCAAGTCCAACATTTATGGGTGGACTTTTTTTTTCTTTTTTTTTCACGATTTGTTTTTTTTTTTACATTATTTTTCCCAACTTTTTTCTTTCCTTTTTCTTTTTTTTTTGACATTTTCTCTCACATTCCCTCTAGGCCAAGGAGGAAATGTTAAATTGGCCTCATGGTGGCGCCAGAACAGGACGATTCATATTTTGGCCTATAATTCTTGAACCGTAGGTCATACAATCAAAATGATTTACCCTTGGATTTCTTGGATTATATTCATGTTGCGTTTTCGTTGTATAACACCGTTGTTGTTGTTGTTGCTACTCCTACCAATTTTGTCCAAACCTTACCCAAATTGGTACACATTATCCCTGAAGTCATGTTATCAAGATGAATCTGAAAGCCAATCATGTCAAAGTCAAACCAAATGGAATTTGAAAACCTGGACATTTTTCAGGAGGGGCACGTTTGCACATAATGCCACAAGCATTGCTGGACCCATCAGTGAGAAAATTTGAACACACACTACCAGTAGCCCACGGAAGAACCCCATTCAAAAGTATTCAGATTGTCCTGGTATAGCGCCACCATGAGGTACATTTTAGCTATCTGGCCTGGTGGAGACCTGCTCCGAGGAGCACTTTCTCTAGTTTTATACTAAATTCATACTGATGCATTTCTCTTGTTTTGTTTGCTAGATTCTGGCATGCTGCACCCTGGTGTGTTTTGTGACTGCTGTGAGGGAAACATTTTCGGGACAAGGTATAAGTGTACAGTCTGTCCTGACTATGACCTGTGCTCTGGCTGTCAGTCCACTGGGCTTCATGAGGAACACTGTCTGAGGTCCATCCCCATTCCAGGTCAGAATATAATCATTGCTGTTGGCAGAAACCTCATATCTCAATTCTATACATTATATGTCAATTCTTATGTTTCCCCCCACCCCTTCCGTGAATTAATGTCCTACTTCGCCATACTAGTGTCACACAAAGGTAGCACAAATAGCCAACGTGCAAGCAATACATAGTCCTACTAGTTGGGTCACTTGCTCGGCAGGCAGGGGAATTCGATAATATAGAATGAACCTTGCATTCATTGGTGTTACGTTGCCCCGCACCCTATTCTGATTGGTCGATATTTCATAGTTCCTATCCTTTGCCATAATATTTTATCTGTGTTCCTATTGGCGCTCTGCTCCTTGTTCTGGTTGGTCGGTATTTCCCCCCAACGTGGACAGAGCTTCGACGGCCCGGTCATCGCTGCTTGCAGCTTTAATTAGGGCCCGAGCACTGCACAGTAGTGCGAAGCCCTATTGAAACTGCAATGATTATTATTCCAATTCTTCCCAATAATGAATCGGGAAAATGAAGGCTTACACGTTCTCCAAAAGTTACGCTACTGTGCACACACGTCATCAGTGGTGAATAATTACGTATTTAATTGTTTTAAAAAGTGGGCGTGGCCTCATGGCTCAATAGCGCCCCCTACAAAACTTCGTGCTTCAAGCCCGACAATACGGTTTCACCTACATGTATAAAAATCGGTACACACCTGTATCATGTCCTAATTTACGAAAAAGTCTCTTGGAGCCATGACCAAAACCAAACAGGAAGTCGGCCATTTTGAATATATAGTGGCGTTTTTGTGCATTTCACGCCATTTTCACTGGTTGTACTTTAACAAACTCCTCCCAGGCGGATTATCGGATCCGCCTCAAATTCGCTCAGAGTACACAAAAGACGTTAGCGATGACAAGTTATCAAAAGCTTGAGTTTTCGTAAAACGGCATGACCGTGGCAAAGCGTCAAACTTCAAAGCCAAACAGGAAGTGAGAATAGCCGGGTTGGCTGGGCTTTAAATAGCCATAACTTTGGTTCGCAGCCTGCTACTGAGTACAAATTTGGTATATGGACTAAGACCACCAATAGGGACGAGCTGTAATTTCTAAAGCTCCGCCCCCTCTGTCTTCCTATTGGCCGGCCTTTAAACAGCCATAACTTCGGTTCGCAGCATGCTACCGAGTCCAAATTTGGTATGTGGACTAAGACCACCAATGGGGACGAGCTGTAATTTCTGAAGCTCCGCCCCCTCTGTCTTCCTATTGGCCGGCCTTTAAATAGCCATAACTCGAGTTTGCAGCATGCTACCGAGTACAGATTTGATATGTGGACTTAGACCACCAATAGGGACGACCTGTAATTTCTGAAGCTCCGCCCCCTCTGTCTTCCTATTTGCCGGCCTTTAAACAGCCAAAACTTTGGTTCGCAGCATGCTACCGAGTACACATTTGGTATGTGGACTAAGACCACCAATAGGGACGAGCTGTAATTTCTTAAGCTCCGCCCCCTCTGTCCCCCCAATTTTTATTTTTTTTCCCCCAACTTTTTTCCCCCAAACTATTTTTTTATTCAAACTTTTTGTCTGTTTTTTTTCCTTTTTAGGTTTCGGTTCATTTGCTTAAGCTATGTAGCCTTAAAGGCTTGTATCTTGGACAGAACATTGAGGGGCCCATTTATCGCTGCTTGCAGCTTTAATTATTATTGTTATGCTATTATGATTATGATTATTACATTTTTTGACCTTTTGTGTCTTTTATATCTTTTATATTTTTTCGCATAGTAAAAGACTAGAAACCTTTAGAGTTCGACACCTACGTGCCACTGCCGATGTGACAGATATGGCCATATATGGAGATCTGTCAGTCCTTGTCCTTGGGCTATTTACATTCATGCATGTTAAGCTTCATTTAAACGGTGTAGCTTGCCCCCCAGAAGCTTGTAGGTCTGTTTGTTTTGGCGAGCAACATGCTTGCATGACGCAGTAAAAAAGATGGCACACACACAAATTGTATTCTATTCTATTGGGCTTTATTCTCCCCCCCCTCTCTCTTTACCTCTCTCTCTCTAACTCTCTCTCTCTCTCTCTTATATTGAGAGAGAGAGAGAGAGAGAGAGAGAGAGAGAGAGAGAGAGAGAGAGAGAGAGAGAGCATGGCCATTCCCCCTCTGTGTGTGTGTGTGTGTGTGTGTGTGTGTGTGTGTGTGTGTGTGTGTGTGTGTGTGTGTGTGTGTGTGTGTGTGTGTGTGTGTGTGTGTGTGTGTGTGTGTGTGTGCCTTCCCCCTCTGTGTGTGTGTGTGTGTGTGTGTGTGTGTGCGTGTGCGTGTGCGCGCGCACAGAGAGATCGTTGTCTTCTGCTTAAATTATACTTCACATAATGTTCTACCCTGTAGGCCTACCTGTCCTTTATGAGACAATAAGTTTGCAACTTACAGTAGGTTTATACCATATGTCACTACACCATTTTTCTTTATAAATGGAAAACAATGTACTTCTAATTTCATGAACATCACATAACCTATTTTGGAGGAAAAATAAAATAAAATCCCAGTTTTAAAATATTTTTAGTGAGTCTCTGGTCAGACATCTTAATATAAGCTTATTCCATAGTCGAACCATTTGTCTGATGCTTGGAAAAAAGTAAAGGAGGAAAAACAAGTGTAGCAAAAAACTAACAAAAACACTTCATTAAAAAGGCAGGTCTTTAGTCATCTTTTAAAAGCATCAACAGTGCAACGGTGCTCTCAGGAGGTCAGAGAGTACATTCCAGAGTGGAGGAGGGGCCGAGCAGAAGGCCTTGTCGCCCCATGGTACAGAGCTTGGTCACTCTTACTCTTACCGTAGTAAGAGTGGAGGTTTATATTTTGAGGAGTTCCTTAAGGCTTAAGGTAGGAGGGAGCGTTACCATGGATATATTAATGGGTTAACAGGGAGATATTGTATTCTGTCAGGGAGGAGATGGGGAGCCAGTGCAGTGAGAGGAGGATGGGTGTGATGTGTTGTATTTACACACTCTCATCAGGATCCTAGCAGCACAATACAATATTGTAGCATTGTTTTGTTTTTAGTTTTTCCAATTATCAACATTGTATAATCATCTTCAGTTTGCAGTGGTGATATTGTATTAAAGGGATAGTTCACCCCCAAAATGACTCTTTTTTTTTCCTATCGATTATTAGTCACCCCATGGAGACTTGAATTCATGGATATCTTTTTGTTTTTGTCACATTGCTAAGACAATAATTTGATGACCGGTATAGCGGTTCCGGTAGGAGACACAAAGAGTCTGCCTACCGGTCCGCTGGTCATCAAATTATTGTCTTAGGAATGCGACAGAAACAAAAAAAATATCTATGATCAAGTCTCCATGGGGTGACTAATTGATAGAAAAAATGTCATTTTGGGGGTGAACTATCCCTTTAACATACTCTACCATAAAGATTGGACAAAATGTCATTGTATTCATAAAAGAAAGTGACATAATAAGACATTTTCTCTATACTTTATATTTAAAGCACTCTACCATGATCCCAGAGATGGTTGCTTGTAAATTCTTTAATGCAATCTTAGATATCTATTTGATCATGCAGAAATGTGAAGTATTATTGCCTGTTGCTGGACTTTACATTGAAGTACAGAGGGTGAATGAGGCTTGTTGAAAGAGTGTCAGCTGTGACTAATCAGTTTGATTCATTTGTTCCCCAAAGCCCTTGAATAGGGAAGAAAACCAGTGATGTTATCTATACAATACTTACTGGCCCTCATTCATCAACGCGGTGCAGCCCAAATAATGGGCGTACGACGAGATCACTGCACCTTTCGGCATTTATCAATATATCCTGACGTGGGCTTCATCCTACGGTAAGCTGAAATCTCACGTCTGGTCGGGACCAGTTGTTGACTTTGGCTGCACCCGTTTATTCCATTCTAGACCTGTGGAGTAGCATTGTCTGACTGTCTGACAGGCATCTGGACACATAATCCACTCCTAAATGTATATCTACACTAATAAACAATCCCTGTGAAAATATAACATTTTATAAAGTAATTTAAACAAACTTTAACAGTCATTCAGATAAGATTGTAGATCTGGCTGCATTGAAAATAGCAGATCTACAAGCTCACAAGCCAGCATGCGTTGTGAGCTTGTAGATCTGCTATTTTCAAAATATACGAGCGCTTCTGCGAGGGCACTTTCGGGAGTTTAGACCCGGTGCAGCGGCGCTGCTGTTATATTTTCATGGCCACCGGGAGATCAGACATTTAACCCATGGTCCAACACATACAGCCTTCATTCATTAATGTTCTCTCCAGGCTATCTCTCATTAGCCTCGATCTCCAGACTTTTATTGTTTAATCTCTCATTAATGCGGAGCGGGACGGGACTCGCCCGTCCGACGATCCGAGTCTCACTGGGAAATAGGAATAGCCTACATGACGGCTTTATTCTAGTGTAACTCGAACGCGCGCTGCTCGGTATGGGTTAAATAAATTAACATTGTGTGTGTGTGTGTGTGTGTGTGTGTGTGTGTGTGTGTGTGTGTGTGTGTGTGTGTGTGTGTGAGAGAGAGAGAGAGAGGCGTGTACGTGACTTGACAGGCAGCGAGGCGAGGCGAGCCGGCGAAACTCTTTCTTTTTTTGGTTCTTCATGTCGTAAAATCGGCATTCCAGAATATTTAAGGGTGTGTTATTTAAATGACGCTCGGTTTCAGCCTTGACATTTATCAAGGCTGCGACCCAATGTACGCTAGGATCGCCTGTATAGGATTCGTTGATAAATGTGACTTCGACGTTGGTGTACGGCCGAATATATGGAAAAATATACGATGGTTTATATGCTGCGTTGATAAATGAGGGCCACTGTGTTTATGGTGAGCTTTCATTTCATACCATATCCACTTTTAGCAGCAAAATTAA
Organism: Gymnoscopelus microlampas; assembly: GCF_963454915.1. Classification (NCBI taxonomy): domain Eukaryota; kingdom Metazoa; phylum Chordata; class Actinopteri; order Myctophiformes; family Myctophidae; genus Gymnoscopelus; species Gymnoscopelus microlampas. The sequence goes on from NC_139951.1 coordinate 2,444,008, forward strand.
TGAATGAATGAATTAATATTGTGATATAGTCTTTTGTCTCAACGATTGTCACATTTTAATATCTTGGTATATTGCTGCACGATATATTGTGACATCCTTACCTTACATGCTGGTTGTGTGGACATCTCTAGGCCGGCCTAGGATCCCTATCAAATTAAATGAATGTCTCTTCACATCTTGTGCTCACCCTCCTTGATTGTATTGTTAGTTATATGTAAATTTTGCTACAACAGCAATACAACAGCCATGTGGTATCAGAGGTAGAGTTTATGTACATCTCCATGGACCACTGGAATAATGTTTTCACACATATAGAATAATATTATTAGCCTGTATTCAGGGCATGATTATACCTCCAGACGTGATGCATCTGGGAGGCGATCGAATCGACTAATTCCAAAACAAATTTACACCCACCCAATTTACCAAATCATTTAAAAGTAGGGCCAGAGTAAAAAAAATAAATTGAGTGACACATTTGACCTCATAGTAGCAGTGATGAAATAGCAGTGCAAAGTCCCTGATAGACTTTATTGACTAGCAATCCATACAGGTCAGGAACATGGAGGAGGGATTTCAGGGATTTCAGAAAAAAGGCCTTCTATAAGGAGGTTAGAGGCATTTGGGGGTAAAAGTTGGGAACAAGGCTATTTTACATAATTCAAGGGTGCTGAATCAGAAAAACACTGTTCCCAAGCAAAATTCTTAGTGCTTAACCTCCTAATTTGCATATCAAAATGGCTGCCGATTTTGAAGTATTTCTTAAATAACTCTATAACAAAGCAATCAAATCTGACAAATAAAGTGTATATATTTATATTCTGAGGGTCAGACAATGTGTGAAAGGTATTTATAATGTAATAGATGTAAATAAATGTAAATAATGTAAATAAATATGCAAATTAGAGGCCACTATTACAGAAAACGGTTTTGTACTTAAATTGATCCATCCGCATCCCCCTTATTTTATTTTATTTCTACTTATCTGTATTTTTACCATCCTTAGGACATCTAAAATAAATATTTAGATGATGTAAAAATCCTGGTACATTTGGCCCCTGATGACCAAAAAATAAATGTGACGTTCCATCAATACGCTATCATGGGGATTTCTGCCTTGTATAACTCACCCCCAGGAGGAGTTAGAGCCACAGAGCTGGTACTGATATCTGAACACAAACTACTTTCAACAAAACTATATAGAGTGGGATGGGGATGGCTATAGGTACACTTAGATGGCCAACAGGGAAAAAAACTATTGGTCGTGCACACACAAACTATTGCCCGTGTACACAGTGGTTAATCCCAATGGTCTGAGTATCTACAGGGCTGACAAGGGACTAGTACAGCCTAGTACAACCTAATAGAGCAGGGGTGTCAAACTCATTTTGGTGTCCGGGCAAGATTGGTCAAATGGTGACTTGAGGTGGGCAGGAACCAGTTGCGGACGCACATGCGCGCTCACACGCATTCAGTTATACAGCATTGTTTTTCAATCTGTTGTCTTGTCTCAGAAAACAAACAATGCAATTTGTAACAATAATAATAATAAGGGTAATAATAATAATAATTATTATTATTATTATAATTATTATAAACCATTTTAAGTAGAATAATTAAATTTGAAGTTAAACAATACCTGGTAATGTGTGTGGGTGGTTAAATAATTACATTTATACAACAGTGGTGTAAAGTAACTACTTACATTTACTCAAGTACTGTACCTAAGTACAGATTTGATGTAGTTTTACTTTACTAGAGTATTTCCAATTTCCAGAACTTTCTACTCCACTACATCTCAGTCACTGCTATCTACAGTATATCACTTTAAAAAAATGTTTTATGAAGATTAGCTACTTTAATTATTTACATTTACAAAAATAGCAGATCTACAAGCTCATAGTGCCGCACTATGAGCTTGTATATCTGCTATTTTTGAATAGCCAAATAGATCTTAAAATGACACAGATGCTTTCCCAGATTGAATTTAAATACGCTCTGAGTTAAATTAATACTGAGGATTTCACTGGGCAAGCTCCTGAGAAATAAAAGAAGCAGCTTTGATACATTTAAACTACCTATTACCATTATTATATTTTCAAAAATATCAAATTTACATGGTGTAGCCAGCATGAAAATTAATCTAAATCACTTGCTGCTCCCAGACACCTGACATCTCTTTGCTTGAACAAACTCAGTTTTCATAGCACTGAGAGAGAGAGAGAGAGAGAGAGAGAGAGAGAGAGAGAGAGAGAGAGAGAGAGAGAGAGAGAGACCGTGCTGACTCCTGTGTGAGGATCAAAGAGTAGCCTATCGCCATTACTACTCGACTAGTAGTTGAATAGACTCTTAACGAGCCAATCAGCCACAACATTCCACAGCTGGGGAGACAATGGCAGGGCCATCAGAGGTACTCAGCCAAGTAGCAGCGGGTGGGGGAGAGCTGCTTGGCCGCACAGCAAGTGAGTGCAAAATGCGACTCTGTCTGTTAGATGTAGTATCAATTTACTATTTTTAAAAGTATTTCCTGGGCCGCCAGGGACCTTTCCGTGGGCCGCAAAACGCCCGCGGGCCGCGAGTTTGACACCGCTGTAATAGAGCCTAGTACAACCTAGTCTTAACTAGTCCAGTCTGTTCCATGCTAGTATAGCCTATATCGCCGTCCCCTAGTCTGTTCCATCAAAAGGCTGGACTAGGCTATGGGTGTACTAGGCTTTACTGTTGTAGACTCTACTGGTCTCTAATAGACTGTTTTAAATTACAGTAGGCTGTGCTGGTCTGTACAACGCTATATTAGGCTGTACAAGGCAGATCTGTAGCTATTATGGTCTACAAAGGTTCATGCAAAACTATAGGGGCCGGGCATAGCGACGTCACAGGGTCGAGACGCCGTTAAATCAGCCCACTTTCACCGCCATCTTGAGGGAGTAGATTGACAGCTGCCACAAGTGTAGAGTAGTGTAGTGTAGTCTGTAGTCCTGTGTTTGTTGTCCAGCAAGTAGACGGTGTACATTATTATCTATCTCTAACTTGTCTGTTGCTCTAATTTAGCAATTACGACAGTGCTGCATTATCGGATGCAATGCCAAGGTTTCAGACGTTAAATTAAAAAAGTTAAATTGCACACATTTCCAACCTGGAGGAAACGCTGTTGGAGATCAGATGTCGAGATATCAAAGAAACGGCTTGGCATGGGTATCTTAAATACAATGAGATAGCTAACAGCTAAATTGTGTATCTCAGTGTCCAGTCTGAGAAACGTTGTCTAACGTGGGTGGCTCACGGTCACGGTGGCTGAGTAAACAGCCAGGGACTCTTGTCTGTCTGTCAGCAAGTGTTCAGACGTCGGAGATATCAAATAAATGTAGTATGGCTTGGGTGTCAGCTGACGAAATAACATAACCTTCAACAACATTCCCAAACACATATAAGCTCAAACGAGCATGACAGCACACAATCAAACATGTAAACATCTGTTGGAGGCGAGGCGAGGCAAGCATCAGCGTTGCCATGTCGGCTTATTATAAGCGACTTTGGACTTCTTTTTCTGTAAAGTTGCTTGTAAAATTAGTAGTTTTGTGTGGCTTTTTTATAAAGTGTACTTGCTTATTTAGGCTTATTTAGGTACTTGCTTATTTAGGCTTTTAAAAAATATATATAATAATTAAACCAGTGGTTCTCAAATCTTTTCATGAAAATGTTTTGTGCCAGGGAGCATTTGTGTTGTTAGAATGTTTAAAAAAATATTCCAAATGTTCTTTATTTTATTGCAAGAGTTTTTTTAATAACCTATGTACAAGCTCACGTGAGCTTGTAGATCGGCTATTTTCAAGTAGCCGATCACTAAGCCACTTATTTTGGGCTTGTTTTCATAGACCTGGTTCCTTATTTCTCTCGCAAAATATGGCAACACTGATCGCAACAGGTCCGTTGTGCACTTTCTCAACGATCAACAATGAACAATATAAAATTAATAATAATACTTCGCTATAATAATATTATAAATATATATATAAATAATCAGTACTCAAGATGACTATATTTTATTTCGGTTACACAACTAAGCAACAAAACGTTGTTCTTTTCAGGTAAAATGAATGATTGTGACTGACTGGGCACTGTCATTACATCTGGTCTAGCCGTCTAGGGCACAGATGTAATGACTTTTTTCCAGGTAGCGTGCCTTTGCGTCTGCATTCAGCTTCTCTCTGTATGGTAACTCTCTGTCACGCATTGCCAGGTCCATCTTCTGTCCTTTACCAATAAATTCGCTGTAGTTCAGGACACGTCGTGACTCGTGGGTAACTGTCAATGATGTTGATACGAGCTGTTGTTGTGGAGCTCCCCTAATATGGCCACCGGAACTACTTCAGCCTAAGCTTGGCCACGCCTTTTGCCCGGCCCCTATTGCTCGTGCACACACAAGCTATTGCCCGTGTACACAGTGGTTAGTCCCAATGGTCTGAGTATCTACAGGGCTGACACAGTGTCGGCCCTATGGGGGGGCATTGGGGGGCCCCCCCAGATTAGACTTTGTGCCCCCCCAGTTCAGATTGGCCAGAATATTATTATTTTTATTAAAAAATATTTTACAGACATATATTTTTTCGGGTGTTAAATATATGTTATTTGTATGTTCTTTGTGATTATTATAAATATTTAAAAATCCAAATAATTAATAGTTTAATGAAAATGCAATAATAAAAGGTACACTCTAACACTGGCACCGCCACTCCACTAAACCGAGTCGGATTTGTTTTGAGTTAACCACCTTTTTGATCACACACGGCGAGCGGTGCCGGTGCGACGTCACGTCATTACCTCTGTGTGTGTGTTGTTGTTGTGCTTCTCATGCACGTGAATTCAAATCCGAGACTGAGAGAGAAGAAAAAAGACCAAGGTGAAGTTAACTTTTTTTTTTCTCCTCCCGCCGTGGAGATTGCGACATAAGACTCTTATGTTATGAGTGATAAGACACTATGCCTATAAATTAATGCTCAACGTATTTGTGTTGTTGGTGCATAGCCTTTCCCCCCCCTTTTCCTCCCGCCGTGGAGATGGTGTCATTATAGCTGTAGAATACAACTCTCGTAGACGTATTTATGATTCTGACGTTTTCAATCTACGAGAGTTGTAGGGTTCACCCCCCATGGACACAGGGACTTTCAGCACTATACCCCGTAGACACTCCAAACATGTACAAATTGAAAATAAAGGTGCTTACCCCCACGCCCCAAATGTTAACTCTTGCTACGGGGTAGTAGTTTAATGTAATAATCCATATATTTCAATAAAGAAGTGTTTTAATACCGTCTGTGGCCGATTCGAGTCGGAAGATCCCAATGGGCGGTAGTGACGCGCCCATCTGGTGAAACCCGGAATTACACTCAATGTAAACAGGAACTAAACGAGGGCGAAAAATTACGGCATTAAAACACTTCTTTATTGAAAGATATGGATTATTACATTAAACTACTACCCCGTAGCGAGAGTTAACATTGGGGGCGTGGGGGTAAGCACCTTTATTTTAACACACTAGAGTGTTATGTGCATACAGTATGTATATTATGTGATGCCATAAGTGAAAGCCCGCCTGTTATGTGCGCAGCAGCGCAGTAAAGCTGCATTTTCTTTCTCCCGCCGTGGAGTCTGTGGAGATGCGATGCCGACATTACTTACATTAAAGACATTATAATGCTATAATTGTATTTGTTGTTGGTGCATAATAGTCCTTTTCAAAGCACTTTCACTGTGTTTATTGTATAGGTGACGATTTGCTTGCTATATATAGGGGCAAGGTAAATTAACCAAATTAACTATCCATCGCGCGTGCATGAGTGACAGGATGCCCCCCCTACAATAACGAATGCCCCCCTGCTGATTACTGTCTGCAGCCGGCACTGGGCTGACAAGAGCCTAGCACAGCCTAATAGAGAATAGAGCCTATTAGAGTCTAGTACAGCCTAATCTATCCTAGTCCAGCCTTATCAGTCCTAGCATAGCCTTGTACCCCCTCCCCTATTCTGTTCTCCCAAAAGGCTGGACTAGGCATGGGTGTACTAGGCTGTACTATACTAGACTCTACTGGTCTATAATAGGCTGTTTTAAGCTCTAGTAGGCTGTGCTAGGCTGTACTAGGCTCTATTAGGCTGTGCAAGGCAGATCTGTACTATGGTCTACAAAGATTCATGCAAAACTATTGCTCGTGCACACACAAGCTATTGCCCGTATACACAGTGGTTAGTCCCTATGGGTTGAGGATCTACAGGGCTGACAAGAGCATAGTACAGCCTAATAGAGCCTATTAGAGTCTAGTACAGCCTAGTACAGCCTCATCTATCCTAGTCCAGCCTTATCAGTCCTAGCATAGCCTGGTACCCCCTCCCTATTATGTTCTCCCACCAGGCTGGACTAGGCTAGACCTGGGTGTACTAGGTTTTACTGTACTAGTCTCTCTCTGCTAGGCTCTAATAGTCTGCTTTCAGCTCTAGCAGCCTTTGCTAGGCTTTACTGGGCTCCATTAGGCTATAGAAGGCAGTACTTTACTTTGGCCTACAAATGTTCATGCAAAACTATTGCTCGTGCACACACAAGCTATTGCCCGTGTACACAGTGGTTAGTCCCTATGGGTTGAGGATCTACAGGGTGGACAAGAGCCTAGTACAGCCTAATAGAGCCTATTAGAGTCTAGTACAGCCTAGTACAAGCTAGTCTAGCCTAGTCCAGCCTGTTCCATGTTAGTATAGCCTATACCACCATCCCCTAGTCTGTTCTCCCAAAAGGCTGGACTAGTCTTGGATGTACTAGGCTGTACTGTACTAGACTCTACTGGTCTCTAATAGGCTGTTTTAATCTCTAGTAGGCTTTGCTAGGCTGTACTAGGCTATATTAGGCTTTACAAGGCAGATCTGTACCATGGTCTACAAAGGTTCATGCAAAACTATTGCTCGTGCACACACAAGCTATGGCCCGTGTACACAGTGGTTAGTCCCTATGGTCTGAGTATCTACAGGGCTGACAAGGGACTAGTAAAGCCTAATAGAGACTATTAGAGTCTGGTACAACCTAGTACAACCTAGTCTAGCCTAGTCCAGCCTGTTCCATGCTAGTATAGCCTATAGAAATGATTTCATGTGCATGCCATAAGCAATGCACAACACGTCGTTGCAAATGCCGGAAATCTGGGTTACGATGCGCAGCCATGTGTGCATGTCACGAAGTGATGATCAACCTCCTTGTATGAATGTGGTAGTGTCTAGACTTTCGTTCAACAATGGCCAATACAGTATCTTTAGAGTACTAAACCGTTATCTGTTATGGGGGCCGCTATTTTGCATATTTTGGAGTAGGCTGATTATTATATTATATTATATTATATTATATTATATTATATTATATTATATTACTTACAAATTCTTTACTCACATTGTAGAAAATGTATGACACTTCATTTGTCAATTTTGCTTGCCTGGCCACAGAGTTATTGAAGATAAAGGTGCGAATTTGCCAATTTGGCAGCCATTCAGATATGCAGATTAGGCCTCTAATTTGCATATTTATTTACATTATTTACATTTATTTACATTTATTACATTACAACTACCTTCCACACATTGTATGACCCTCAGAACATAAATATATACACTTTATTTGTCAGATTTGCTTGCTTTGTTATAGAGTTGTTTAAGAAATACTTCAAAATTGGCAGCCATTTTTATATGCAAATTAGGAGGTTAAGCACTAAGAATTTTGCTTGGGAACAGTGTTTTTCTGATTCAGCACCCTTGAATTATGTAAAATGGCCTTGTTCCCAACTTTTACCCCCAAATGCCTCTAACAATCACATATTTCAGAAATCCCTCCTGTCTATTCTGTTAACTAGAAGCTTGGCAGCGCATATAAGTGGCGTAGCGTCATGAGGGCCAGTGCGGCCGTGGCTCGGTCAGTGAAGACCCTGTAGCGCGGATGATATGTGGCATAGAGGGGCAGATTGTAAATCTCCAGAGCAGAGGAAACATCCGTGGGCTACCATTGGTTCAGCGATGTGTGCGGTTGCCCTGCGGCCCCTCCTCCTCCACCAATGTGCAGTATTGAGAGCCCTGACGTCACAACATTTGGAGTGATGGGCACTGCACTGTGGTTGGTTAGGGTACACCTAGGGCCCAGGTAGAACCCAGTTGAAGCCTGCATGGGCAAACCCAGTTAGGACCCGCCTTGGTCCCACATAAACGTGGCTAGTTGGGGCCCACCTAAGGGCCAGGTAGAAGCTACTTATAGCCCGCATGGGCATCGCAGTTAAGACCCACCTCGGCCCCACATAGAATTGCCTAGGTGGGGCCCACCTAAGGCCCAGGTAGAACACACGTATGTCCCACAAGGGCATCCCAGTTGGGACTGAAGTGGATCCCGCTGACATTGCTGACATGGGGTCCATATGGTTTAGCCCACCTTGAAACCATATGGGAACTACGCTGGCATGCTGGCTGGAATGCGAACGCTGCATCATTCCTGTAGTGTGTAGTTTGATGTTGTGTGTGTAACAGACATACCTGCAGTGTGTAGATCAATGTCCATATGAAAGTCAATGCCCAGCAGTGTTGTTTTTTTCTCCAGCAGAGTTTCTAGTGTCTCTATCTCTCTCTGGAAGAGGTTGCACATGAACTCTGCAGCCGCACTGAGGCGCTCCAACACAAACACTCTGACATTAAGCTGCTTCACACAACAAACATCAGCACCACGCTGCTGTTTGTCCAAAAGACACAGTATCTCCTCTCCCAGCCGTACAAACCCCTTTTGACACATTTTACCTCGTTTATCCAGCTCTCACTGACTCTCCCCTAATACAGTGGTTCTCAACCTGTCGGTGGTGACCCCCCACAGGCCAATGTTAAAATGGTAGCAGTTGTTCCTCAACATAGTGTGAATGTGCGTGCGAAGTTGACCGCAATCGGACGCTGCATTCATGATTTGCGGCATTTTGTTCTAAACGGGCCTGCAAACTTTAGATGAGAATCTTAGCCAATCGGGATGGAATATGAAAAAGTAAACAGATCCGTCATGATCACATGGCTATAGAGATCATGTGTACCGATTTGCGTGACATTTAGATGAAATGGGAAGGAGTAATGTAAAGAAATATGTTTTACATAAGTGGGCCTACTGGTGGCGCTATAAAAGGTAGATGTGAAAAAAGCAGGGCAAAGGTTTTTCCTTGACCTCTAGAGAGTGCACATACAAAGTTTTACACAGATTGGTGCAGTTATAGGTGAAAACACAAATCGGGCTGTTATAGCACCAGCATGAGGCTGGTTAGAAAAATCTGAAGTGAAATTTCTTCCTAGGCATAGTGGGAATGTGGGTGCAAAGGTGCACGGAAAGTGCATGCTGTGTTCATAATTTGAGGCATTTTGGTCCAAACGGAGCAGTCCTGCAGACTTTGGAAGCCATTTGTAGCCAATCAGGATGGAATATGAAAAATTTGAAAGAGGCTTTTTTTTTAAATGACTATGGAGATGCTGTGTACCGATTTGCGTGATGTTTGGACAAAATATGTAGGAGTACTGTGGAAAAATGTGTTTTGCAAAAAGTGGCCTCCTGGTGGCACTATAACACTGGGCCAGGTGAAAGAAATGGGGCAGAGGTTCTGAATTGGCATCCAGGGAGTGTGTGTGCACAGTTTCGCTGCGATCAAGCCAACGATGCGAGAGATTAGCTATCCACAGACGGACGGACAGGCGGTAAAACATACTCTTGCGCCATGCCTTTCGGCCTGGCGGAGACAATAAAAAAACGAAAGTAAAGGAAAAGGGCATGTATGCAACAAAAGTAGTCAACAAACTATACTCTAAAACATTGGCCACATTGGCAAATAATATAAGAAAGAGGCAAACATGTTGAAAATAGCCGATCTACAAGCGTACAACGCCTCTCAACGTGAGAGCTTGTAGATCTGCTATTTTCACAATATTGACTTGTGGAACGGAGTCAAACAAAATGGGGGGGTGCCCAGTTCAAATATGATTATTTGGGGGGGGGTGGCTGAAAAGGTTGATAACCAGTGCCCTAATCGGACCGAAATTACCTGAAATTACTACATTGCCATAATGCAGCCTAAACGTGCGTTGCACGGGGCGGTCCTGCCATTACGTTAGTTACTGGAGTTAGTGTGGAGCTACACTGTTCTCCAGAAGGCCACAACATACACCATCTGCAATGGACTGACTGAGCAGCAATAATAACATTCGCCACACGAACGTGCATTGTTGACAAAGTGATTGCAAGAGCGACGTTAGCGTTAGCTACATGCCAGCTATAACAGCTCCCTGTCCGTCGTTGCTGCGACTGACTCTGATGGCTACAGCAAACTCTCTCTGCGATGACATTGTCTGGAAACTGCTCCTGGCATGACACGACCAATGAGAGTGAGCGCTGTTGTTGTTGCTAAGATACGGTGTATGGCACATGGCGTCTCTGTCCCATAGCTTGTAGATCTCTCACACATGATTGGCGTAGGCTGCGTTGCCAGGTCTGACTGCTTGTATAAGCGATTTTGGGCTTATTTGGGTGCACTTTTGGGCTCGTTTCCATAGACCACGGCAGCGCTTATTTCTTTCCCGTGACCGATGTGGCAAAAAAGGTGCAAAACGAACCATCCGGATGTAAATTGCGAGATGAAATATATAGCACTTTTTGATTATTAGAGAAGGAGACACATGTGAAGGTGGAAAATGAAAGGTAGGAGATTATATAGTTTTGCATGAGCGATTTTTGTAGCAAGTTGTGAGAGAATTGGGCCACTCCTGTGGGCGGGGGGCTCAATAGAACCATTGGGGTTTGAAAGGAGACGCTCTCTGTTTGAGTGGTGAGATGTTTCATCTTCTTTTACTGCACCTGACTCTTTACCTGTTGGACACTGAATCCTGATCTGACTTTATTTGAAATGTTTATTATTTTATTTGGTCTTGGACTCTGTCTTGTGGCTGCATGGTTTTATGAGCAGACGTATCGTCTGCTCATAAAACCATGCAGCCACAAGACGGAGCAAATCCTAACAACCAGGGTCAGTTCTAGACTGCTTTGATTCTCATTCAAAACAGCCCTAAAAACTCATCTTTCTGGAGGCCTAAAGAGGAGCTAGCACCAGTTTCCCTGTAGACAGACGACCCCCCCTCCCCTTTTTTTGTACATATTTTTTTTATTTTCTAATGCTTTTTTTGTATATATTTTTTTATTTTCTCATGCCTTTTTTGTACATAGTGGTATATATTTTTTCCTCTGTATTCTTATGTTGGTTTTTGAACTGTTTGGTTGCTACTATATATGTCTATGAAATTAATTCAAGGACCCCAACGGAAACAAGCCCGCAAGGACTTTTTTGGCCGGACCTTTTAGACAAAAGCATTATAAATGTAACTGTGTTGTTTTACATTCTTTTGCCTAAAAAAAATTTCAATCAATCAATCAAATGATTGGTAGTAGTCCAACCTGGACATTAGCATGGCCGTGATTCAGAGCCGTAGGAAGCCATTCCCAGTTGGGGGGGATATATTTGTACTGGCCCACATGTACGAGCGCCACGCGGTTATTCCCCTTTTATTTCCGTTTTTTATGACTTTAATTCGGTTAATTCGGTACCAAAAATGTAGAGGGGGGGTGGGGCCGCTCTTCCACCTTCAAGCAGCTCACACAGCTGATCGTGATCTGGGCCCAGCAGCCAGCAGCCCTCCCTTCCAGGCAGCGGCCGCGGGGTCCTAGTGCCGGCCTTATTTGAGGCTTTCTTTTCCTCCTCTTTTTCCCCGTGGCCTCGCGGCCCAAATACCGGTTCGCGGCCCACGGGGGACGAATCCCCCCCGTTCCTACGGCCCTGCCGTGATTCCATCTGCAAAATTCAAATGAAATCTGACATAGAATACAAACTGTGGCCAACAAAGGTTGTCAACGGACATATTTTCTATTTAAATGTAAAGCAATGTAAATGGCATTTCCAGTTGTCTTAATTAGTAAAGAGGTGGTGCCATGGTTTTGCACTTTTTCTGTTTTTCATGTGTCTATGAGGTTGATAGAACTTCATTAAGCCCCCTGGTGGTGTTTTTATGGTGTTTTATGTCTTCTCTGGCTATTTTGAGTTTCTTCCTGGAGGCTGAAACCTTGAGGGTCAAACGTGCCAATAGAGAAACAGCGCTTTAGTGACATAGTAAAAATATACCCTCCCCCTCATTATCATAACACAACAGGTGTGGGCATGAGGAGGAGGAGGGACTAAGACAGGTGGGTGGTGCTAAGGTGGTGGAGGAGGTGCTAAGGTGAGAACCAGGTATACTTAATGAACTGGAGGCGTGTCCACATAAAAACATAATTTTAACACTTTCTGTACACTTTTTTGAAAAAAATCTTCCTCCTAGTAAAACCATAATACCTGATGATTATGTTTTTTGGGGGGGGTCACTGAAAATCACGGCACCCCGTCTTTAAGAACCCACGTCCACCCCCTCCCTCTATAAAAGGACACTTTTATGAATGCCCATTTAATTAATTGACAGTTTTATACTCAGCTATCTAATATGTACTATCAAATGGAATCTAAAGCTAAGCCTTAACTATTATTATTACTACAAGTGCAGGCCAAAATATGTTCAAATATGTTAATTGTATTTAATTATTTTCCACCTTTATTTTACTTTTCTGCTTATGATTATAATAACCCTATTTACTTATGTCAGATCCTTGAAATAGGAGTGTGTTGAAGACACAGCTAGTGTTTACTGTGCATTTTCTCCACAGTAAGGGAGTGAGAGTAGCTGTCAGTTTGGTTCACACACAGCCACTAGGGGGAGACATTTCCCTCAACTTCCCTGATAAAACACTTCAGGTTGCCCCAATGACTTATTCAATCCTGAAGCCCTGCTCTTTTATCTCTGTTCAGTGCACTTTAGTCTGAATGACTACATGATAACAACCACAGCAATGTGACAACAACAATAATAATAATAATAAATATAGCTGCAAGCAGCAATGAGCGGTTTCGAGAATAGGAGAGAGAGAGAGAGAGAGAGAGAGAGAGAGAGAGAGAGAGAGAGAGAGAGAGAGAGAGAGAGAGAGAGAGAGAGAGAGAGAGGGGCAGACAAACAGACAGAAAGTGACAGAGTGAGAGAGAGGCAGTCAGACAGACAGACAGAGTGAGAGAGAGGCAGACAGACAGTGACAGAGTGAGCGTGAGGCAGACACACAGACACACACAGAGAGAGAGAGGCAAACAGACAGACAGACAGTGACAGAGTGAGAGAGAGGCAGACAGACAGACAGACAGGCTACCAGGAGTATGTTTGTAACAAAGTAAGAATTCCAAATAATGATCACCTCAATGCATTGCCTCTCTTCTTATTGAGCTAGAAATATGGCCTCCCTGATGGTGTCTGTTGATATCTATAGGTTTTTCAGTCCGTTATGAACCAAGCCTCTGTTTTGCTAACTACTCTAGATTACTGGTTGACAAATATTTAGCAGTAAAGTTTGGTTTTGTGTTCTTGGAATTGAAAGTAGTGAAAATAGTCGATCTACAAGCTGACAATGTGTTGCTATCTGAAAAGTTGTGAGATTGTAGATCGGCTATTTTCACAAGAAAGTATGTCATACATAAAAAACAACTACTCTCAAAAAAGCATTTCATGTTATTGTTTAAAAATTGCACATGTCTGAATTAACAGGGTCATTATTTGTACAATGCAATTTAAATGTAAACTGTAATCAGTGGGATTTGAACCAGGGACCTTAGGCACATGAGGCTCACACTCTACTGGTGGAGCTATTGAATCCACAGCATCAGACAGCGAGAAAGGAGAATCCAACAAAACAAAACAAAAGGGCGAATGAAGTACGTCATACATTGAAAATAATTACTTTAAAGTATGCATTTCTCATCATCTTTAACAATTGCACATGTATTCATTGATACAGTCATGTTGTGTGCAATGCAATTATAATGAAGTCTACATGAGGTGGGATTCGAACCTGCAACCCTGTGGTTTCAAGGCAGATGATTAAGCGATCAAGCTATTGAACCAACACACCTGAACCTGTGAAAAAGGGCCTCAAACATTTATTTGACACAGTTTCACGCAAATTGCTCAGAAATCCTGGATTTAAATGTTTTTCAAACTGCTCAATATATTTCGGAATGGAAACTAGTGAAAATAGTCGACCTACAAGCTCACAACGCGTTGCTATCTGAAAAGTTGTGAGATTGTAGATCGGCTATTTTCACAAGAAAGTATGTCATACATAAAAAACAACTACTCTCAAAAAAGCATTTCATGTTATTGTTTAAAAATTGCACATGTCTGAGTTAACAGGGTCATGTTTTGTACAATGTAATTTAAATGTACACTGTAATCAGTGGGATTTGAACCAGGGACCTTCGGCACATGAGGCTCACACTACTGGTGGAGCTATTGAATCCACAGCATCAGACAGCGAGAAAGGAGAATCCAACAAAACAAAACAAAAGGGCGAATGAAGTGCGTCATACATTGAAAATAACGGGTGCAATACGTTAGTCCGACAGCGCATTCCTCCGACAGCGCAGTGCTCCGACATTAAACAGTAAACCCGAACCAAACCCGCACCCTAACCCTAACCGCACGCGGATGCCACATAGTTGGAGAAAAGGTCTGTCGGATTAACGCATGCCTCCCGAAAATAACTACTTTCAAGTATGCATTTCTCGTCATCTTTAACAATTGCACATGTATTCATTGATACAGTCATGTTGTGTGCAATGCAACTATAATGAAGTCTACATGAGGTGGGATTCGAACCAGCAACCCTGTGGTTTCAAGGCAGATGATTAAGCGATCAAGCTATTGAACCAACACACCTGGACCTGTGAAAAAGGGCCTCAAACATTTATTTGACACAGTTTCACGCAAATTGCTCAGAAATCCTGGATTTAAATGTTTTTCAAACTGCTCAAAATTGCAGACAATCTAAGGGCAGAGCTTACTGGTCAAAGTGATACATGTGTTCCTCATGAGTCAAGGCACATGTGTAAGCAGGTTTAACGGCTGTCGGCCAAACGAGGCATGACTTTTGCCTGTTTAAAATTTGCATTTAAAAAAAATTGCTATAGCGCCCCCCTTTGACTAATTGGAGGAAGATTGGTTTCAGTGATACTTGGAATGACCCTCTACAATATTGTAAAGTGTCAAACAAATGTGAGTCTGCAAGTATGTGTTAGGGGCAGATGAATAATTGTCATAAAACTGCAATTTTCATTGGCTTATAAAAGCTTAACGTTTTCACTTATGGAAAATCCACTTGCTCACGTCTGTCGGCATTGGTCCAAAGTTCATGTGTAGACAGTTTCGTACAGATTGCTCAAAAATCCCAGGAGGAGTTAGATTTTTACTGCTTGTCATAGAATTCGAAATGGTGGGAGATCTAAAGGTCAGAGGTCAAAAGTCAAAATGTGAAAGTTGTTAGGCATGAGGAGACGCATGTGTGCATCGAAGTCTCATGGCTGTAGGTCAAACAGGGCATGAGTTGTACCTGTTCAAAGTTGGCATATTTCAATTGAGTGCTACAGTGCCACCCTTTGGCCGATGGTTGCGAGTTTCGGGTCTTCGCCGTTTGGCATAGCCCTCTACCATATTGCCGAATTTCATAAAAAGTGACCACGCGGTTAGGCCAGAACTGGCAAAACCGGCGGAAGAATAATGAAAGTGTAGAGATGTAATAAGGCTTCGAAGCCTGATAGGCCTCGAAACCTTAATAAACTTTATTTGTATAGCACCTTTCATGACATGAAATGCAGCGCAAAGTGCTTTACAGAGCAAGAATACAAATACAGTTACAACCAATTTAACAATAAAACAAAAAAAAAAAGAAAAAAAAAAGATAAAAGCAAAAGCATAAAACAACATTAAAATAGGCAATACTGTGAGGACTTAAAAATCAACCAATGAATCAGCTAAAAGCAAGAGTGAAGAAATAGGTCTTGAGCTGTGCTTTAAAGCTATCGACAGAGGCTGCCTGTCTTAGGTGTAAGGATAAGGATAATTACTTTTAACAGGTCGTTCATGAAAGTCCTTGCGGTCTTGTTTCCAATGAGAACCTGTGAGCAATTAGGGGTTAAGAGTCTTGCTCAGGGACAAATTTCATTTCATCTACACATATGCTGACCTGGCCTGGAATCGAACCTGGTGCAACCAGGGCCTCTGGCTCCCTAGGCGGGTTCACTAACCATTCAGCTATGGCCGCCCCAGTAATGTAATGGGAGTTTATTCCACACTGTCGGTCCGTAAAAGCAGAATGTTGCTTCACCGTATTTTTTATAAGTCATTGTAGGCACCTCGAGCAGGTCAGCACTTGAAGACCTGAGGGGCCGGTTTGGAACATATCTCTCTAGGCAGTCATAGAGGTAGGAAGGTGCCAGACCATTTAGAGCTTTATAAACTATTGAAAGAATTTTAAAATAAATCCTAAAAACAACCGGGAGCCAGTGTAGTGAAGCTAGAACTGGAGTGATATGTTCTCTCATCCTAGTTTTAGTTAAAATTCTGGCTGCCGCATTTTGAACAAGTTGTAATCTGTCAGTTGTTTTCTATGGCAGGCCAGAGTAGAGTGCGTTGCAGTAATCAAGCCGAGAGAAAACAAAAGCGTGGATCAACGTTTTTGCATCGTCTAACGACAGATAGTCTCTAATTCGTAATATTTTTAAGATGAAAGAAAGCAATCTTGGTGACATGATTAATGTGTGTATTAAAATTCAATTCAGAATTGATAATAACCCCCAGGTTCTTTACTGTGGTGTTACTTTCTACAGCCAGGTTACCAAGTCTACTTATTATTGATTCTCTCTGCTCACTGGAGCCAATTATGAGAACTTCTGTTTTATCCTCATTTAGCTTAAGAAAGTTTTCACTCATCCAGCATTTTATACTGGACAGACAGGTCAACAATGGGTCTAGAGCGCAGGGGTCGTCTGGAGCTACCGAAAGATACAGATGGGTATCATCAGCATAGAAATGGAAGTTCACTCCGTGATCGGCGATGAGTTCTCCCAGCGGTAGTATATACAGGGAGAACAACAAGGGACCCAGAATTGAGCCCTGTGGAATACCAGAGCAGATGTCGTGTTTGTCTGAGTCAAAGTTAGCTAGGCTGACAAAATAGCTTCTGCCTGTTAGGTAAGAGTAAAACCAAGACAAGGCTGTGCCTGACAAACCAATACAGTACTCCATGCGTTGTAGTAGAATTTTGTGATCAATCGTGTCAAAAGCAGCGGTTAAATCAAGGAGTAGGAGAACAGATACATTTTTGTCGTCAGCGGACACCCTAAGATCATTAATTACTTTTACAAGTGCTGTTTCTGTGCTATGACCTTTCCTGAAGCCAGATTGGAATTTGTTATGAACCTTATTGTTCTGTAGGAACACATCCAGTTGATGAAAGATAGTTTTTTCTAAGACCTTGCCCAGAAATGGCAGATTAGAGATTGGTCTATAATTACCCAGCACCAATGGATCAAGGTTGTGTTTCTTGAGTAACGGCCTGACTACAGCCGTTTTCAGTGAGTCTGGAAAGACGCCTGAAAGTAGAGAGCTGTTTACAATGCTGTTTACAGAGCTGTTTACAGAGCTGTCTCCAATCTGTCTCCAATCACGCTGTCTAAAACCTCTTTGAGAAACGGGGTGGGTATTGCATCCAGTGAACAAGATGATGATGTCATCTGTGATATAGTTTTACGGAGTTCCTCTTCATTAATTGCGCAGAATTAGACTTCCTCTGGAGTGATCTACATTTTTGCACCATGCACCATTTGCCGCATTTGCAGTGCTAGCAGCAGCATTCATAATACCAGCTCGAATGCTAAAAATGTTGTTTTCAAAAAAGGATGCAAACTCATCACACTTAGCTTTAGAAGCAGGGAGCGACTCCTTGTAAGCCTGGGGGGTTTTAAGAGATGTTCAATGGTAGAGAATAAGACTCTGGCATTTTGCTTGTTGTCATGAAAAATATGCCTGCCTTGCCAAGCGCAGTGCTTTGTTATAGGCCAATGTTGACTTCTTAAAAATCTCTAGGTGGATAGTGAGTTTGTTTTTTCTCCAAATTCGCTCAGCTCTACGACATTCTTTCTTGAGTGAGCGCATGTGCTCGTTGATCCAGGGTGTTACTCTAGAGTTAAGTTTCTTTTTAGTTTTCATAGGAGCCACTATGTCGAGAGCTGACTCTAATTTGAGATTAAAATGTTGAACCATATCATTCACTGAGGGAGCATCAAGTAGGGGGGGCACCTGCACACACGCCAGATGACGAGGAAACTCGTTTGCTGCAGATGAGCTAAAAAAACGTTTTTTTTATAGTATATTCTGTATTGTTTTTCCCTAGATCAGAGACAGTCATGTTAAAACACAATAGAGCACATTCCCATGTGAATATCCTCCCTTAAGCCAATTTTAATATAGGATACTGAACATCAGCAAATAGCAGGCGAAGCGCTGTGAGCTAGAAGATCCGCTATTTTCACTATTGATTCTGGTAATTCAATGCATTTTGGGGAAAATGTGTAATTATTTACACTGAAAATGTAATTTCTACTTTTGAATACAGAAGTATTTTTAAAAGCAAGTATTCTAGTTAACTCAAGCTACAAATTTGACCAGGAGTATGAGTACTCGGTCCACCACTGTTCATTATTGTCGAATGTGTGATATAACAGTAATGACAACAAAACAATAATAGCGGATTATTGTGACTTACTGTATGTTACTGTTTTACAGTTCAAACAACAGCTGTAGACAGGATGTCCAGTGGAACCTCAGCTTCCATCAGATGTGAGTTCTATTGAAACACATGAAACCAACAAACTGATACTGGTTTAGTCACATCTGTGATCTTTATGAATATTATATGTATTTTTCCAACCAGGGAAGAACAGCGACCCGACAGAACTGAGAATTGTTCTGATCGGGGGAAGACATGGAGGTGGATTCAGTGGAAAGAGTTCAGTAGGAAACATCATCCTGGGCAGAGATGTTTTTAGATCTGAAAGTTTTACATCTAAGAGTGTCATGAGAGAAGAGGAAGTGTCAGGGAGACAGGTAACTGTGGTGGACACTCCAGGATGGATGTCTGATTATCCCCTAGATCTGACCCCAAAACTGACTCAGTTAGAAATCCAACAGAGTGTGAATCTGTGTCCTCCAGGACCCCATGTCTTTGCCCTAGTGGTGAGACTGGACAGACAATATGTAGGAACAGGGATGTCAGCAGAGGAGCATGTGAGGTTTCTCCTCAGTGACAGAGCGTGGAAACACACTATTGTGGTGTTCACTGTAGCTGATAAAAACAACATGAGACCTGATCTCATTAGATCTGACCCTGACTTAAGATATCTTACAGAGAAATGTGAAGGCCGCTTCCATGTTCTTAACATTAGTGACAGAGGAGATGGTAGTCAGGTCACAGAGCTGTTGCAGAAGGTAGATCAGATGGTGACTAGTAATGGTTGTCACTATGAGACAGAAGAACACGTCTCAGAGGAACTGAAGAAGATGGAGAGAACTATCAGAAGAAGAGCACAACAAAGGCACACAGACACTCAGAAACAAACAGCTGGACTTCCAGAACATATTGGTATGTTTTATTTTACTTTGTTAAAGTGAAACTTTGCTCATTTTGAACGTAAACATAATTGTTCTGATGTGAGGAGATTATATTGGCTGAAAAAAATACCTCATGTGTGTTTTTATTTTTATTTGCTGGCACAATATTTGTTCATATTTTTTTTTAAACACATTAACACTGTCGTCCCTATTTTTGACTAAATTAATTAATGAATTCATAAATTGATAAATACATAAATAGCCTTACCTGAAGATAATTAAAATAGCAGATCTACAATTTCACAATGCGTCGTGTTGTGAACATTATAATAAGTTTATATGTCTCATGATGAAGTATATAGGGCTTAACAACATGAAGCCTACCATTCATATTCTGGGGCAACCATTGTGTGAATATAGCTGATCTACAACTTTACAATGTGCTGTTTTGTGCTGTGTTGTGAGCTTGTAGATCAGTTATTGTCGATATAGGGCTATTTAGTGTAGACTGAAAACAGGAAGAGGCCTAGTGTAGTCCCCTGGGGGTCCCCCTCGGTCAACTATAAGGCTTGAAGTGGTTAAAGGAACAAAGCTACAATGTTTTAAATGAATACTTTGTCGTATGACAAATAGCGGAAATAGCAGATCTACAAACTCACAATGTGTCACGTTGCGAAGCAATGTGAGCTTGTAGATCGTCTATTTCCGATATTTTTGGAAGGGAAAAAAACAACAACTCTAATGTTAAACTAAAAGGTGTCAAAGTGAAAGTATATTGTGTTTTCTGTGACAGGACTGACTGACCTCAGGATTGTGTTGGTGGGAAAGAGTTTGTCTGGGAAGAGTTCAGCAGGAAATACCATTCTGACAGGAAGTGGTTTTAAAGTTAATCAGGGAGGTCAGAGGTCAGTGCAGTGTGAGGTGAGACATGGTGAAGTAGCAGGGAGACATGTGACAGTGGTGGACTCACCAGGCTGGTGGTACAACAGTCCACTACAGAACACCTCAGTGATGGACAAACTGGAGATCCAGAACAGTGTGTCTCTCTGTCCTCCTGGACCACATGCTGTTCTTCTCACGGTTCCTCTTTTTAGGACATTCACCAAAGCAGAGAGAGTAGCAGTAGAGGAACACATGGCACTTCTGTCACAGAGAGTGTGGAGTCACACTAGTATACTGTTCACCCATGGAGACCATCTGGGAGTCAGAAGCATTGAGCAGCACATTGAGGCTGAAGGGGAAGACCTCCGCTGGCTTGTTGACAAATGTGGGAAAAGGTATCATGTCTTCAACAACAAGTGGAGCAATGACACTCAGGTCCCACGGCTTCTGAAGAAGATACAGAGGATGGTGTACACAGGTGGACACTATGAAGATGATGGGGAAGTTTGTGAGAAGATCTCAGAGAGGAAGAAGAACATAAAGGAACATGTCCAGACACTGACCAGGAAACTGACTACTCTGAAAGCTCTGTCTGAAGGTGATGTTTATAATATCTATCTATCTATCTATCTATCTATCTATCTATCTATCTATCTATCTATCTATCTATCTATCTCTCTCTCTCTCTCTCTCTCTCTCTCTCTCTCTCTCTCTCTCTCTCTCTCTCTCTCTCTCTCTCTCTCTCTCTCTCTCTCTCTCTCTCTCTCTCTCTCTATCTATCTATCTTTATATCTATCTACTGTATCTATCTATCTATCTATCTACCTATCTACCTATCTATCTATCTATCTACCTATCTACCTATCTATCTATCTATCTATCTATCTATCTATCTGTCTGTCTGTCTGTCTGTCTGTCTGTCTGTCTGTCTGTCTGTCTGTCTGTCTATATCTATGGCTATCCGTCCGTCCGTCTGTCCGTCCGTCCGTCCGTCCGTCCGTCCGTCCGTCCGTCCGTCCGTCCTTCTGTCTGTCGCTTATCAATCTGGCTGGTAAATTATGATTAAGAATAGTATTTATAATATTATAATACTATCACTATTGGTGATGATGATGATGATTATGATGGTCTTGTCATATTGTTGCTGTCGGGCAATGTGTATTAAATTAATGCTCTACGTTGTCGTGTAAAAGTGGTGAGCAAAAGTAGTGAAAATATGCATTGTGAGCTTGTAGATCTGCTATTTTCTCTATTTTTGAAAAGTCTCTCTGTGGGTTTTATAAATATTGAACCAATGACAAGTATTAACAAGAGATTGTGACTAGATTGGATCCATTGGAACACATGGTTCTTTTTTATATTTCCTGAAAAGTAACAGTTAACAAGGTTTCCAACTGATTGATAACTTCAGGAATTAATATCAATTACATAATTGATAACATGAGAAGATACAGTATAAGTAATAATTGAGTGATTCATAGTTCTATGGATCTGTGGTCAGCTCAGTCACAATTGTTATTATTAATAATTCATATAACTCAATCTCTGAATCCAATCCTAAATATTGACATCGTTGTTAAGCAGCACACGTGACGCATTGCGACACGATGTGAGCTTGTAGATCGGCTATTTTCAAAAAGGTTGTGTATAAAATATGAATTTTAGTAGTAATGCTAGTTTTGTAATAATAATCCGAATCTGCAAATTTACTAATAACCAAATCTGTAAAATAATTGTAGTGGAGTAAAAGTACAATATTTGCCTCTGAGATGTAGTGGAGTAGAAGTATGAAATATTAAAAATGGAAATACTCAGGTAAAGTAAAAGTAACTCAAAATTGCACTTACTGTAAGTACAGCACTTGAGTATGTAATGAACGTAGTAATGAACGTAGTTACTTTACACCGGTGGTTCTCAAAGTGGGGTCTGGTTTAATATAGCATCACAATGAATTTTACCCCATTATCCATATTTTCAACATTGGCTTTTCAAAAATAGCAGCTCTACAAGCTCACAAGCGCGACACTTTGTGCAGCTCTGCGAGCTTGTACATCTGCTACTTGTACTTGTAGATCTGCAATTTTTTTTACATTTTTGAAAAATACACAAATCTTATTTTCTGGGGGTCCCTGGCACAAAACATTTTCAGATGGGGGTCCGCGGCCAAATATATATCAATTTGTGGGTCCTTGGCACGAAAAAGTTTGAGAACTACTGCTTTACGCCACTGATATTAAGATATTAAGATATTAAGATATTAAGTGTGTGTGTGTGTGTGTGTGTGTGTGTGTGTGTGTGTGTGTGTGTGTGTGTGTGTGTGTGTGTGTGTTTGTGTGCGTGCGTGCGTGCGTGCGTGCGTGCGTGTGTCAGGAGAACATCAGAGTCTAGAAGATGTGAGATTGATGTTGATTGGTGGAAAGCAGGCTGAGAGGAATGGAGCTGGGAATCGCATTCTGCAGCAGAGTGTGTTTACAGAAACTCTATTCAAGGTGAGTAATATGATATGAATGTGATGTTATAATGAATGAGCTCAAAGTAAACAGTAAAGAGATCTAATATAAATGTCTTCTGATGATAATGTGAAAGTATCTGCTGTCAAGAATGTTGTACCACATTCAATTCAATTCAAAGGAGCTTTATTTGCATGAGAAAACATACGTATACAATAGCAGCAATCTTCCTCATTCACTTTGGGACAATTAGCATTATTTTTTCTCCATACTATTTAGATAGTATATGAAAAAAAGGCTCAGATTTAAAATGTGTTTAAAGGTAGGAGCTCTGATTATGTGCAGTAGGTCTAGAGCTCTGCTCTCTACAGATAGTGTTTATATGTGCAGTAGGTCTAGAGCTCTGCTCTCTACAGATAGTGTTTATAGTGACGTGTAATTAGACGTGTAATTTAGGTGCCAAAATGCGTGTTAGCAGGCTGGTTAGTTGTAATAAGAAGTGGAGGAGAAGAAACGTCTCGACCAAGGTTTCCACTCATTCATTTATTCAGCATAAGCAGCATCATAACGGGTGCAACCAAACCCACACCCTAACCCTAACCGCACGCGGATGCCACATAGTCGGAGAAAAGGTCTGTCGAATTAACGCATGCCTCCCATCATAACAGCAGAGAGCCAGGGCAGAGCCCTGATCTCCCGCACAGCCTAACGGCCTGGTCGTACTAACTTAACAAGTCACGTATCAGTCAACTTATACTGTCCGTTCACATTTGAATACAAACAAACGGGTGGGACCAGCTGGTGACCAAGTTCTTTGATCATTTGGCCATCCTGACTAACAGTTGTTGTCAGGAAGGTAGACTTAGGCCAGGTACACACTGCAGGACATTAGGTCCGATGTTGCTGTCGCCGACCTTTTTTGGCGCTCGCCGACAAAACCTCCCGATCTGACGCAGATCGGCCTTTGATCGGCAAGATAATGCTCGCTGCGTGTGAAAGGCTCCGCGACACGATGTGGCCGCGATTATCCGCTCTGCGACGGTTTTCCGACCGTTTTCAGATAACTAAACTGTTAGATATTCAGATGCGTCCCAGACAGGACAGAAGACAATATCATACAATATGAAAGGATCTGCGACCAACTTGCGAGGAGATGTACACTACAGCCAATGAGAGCACATTACAGCCACCGTGGCTATGGAAGGTCTGTGGACCTGACCACAACAAACACATCCCCCGCATAGTTACCGTCCAGTCCTGTATTAAGTTAAACATTATTATAAAACAGAATGAGAGTGAGCGAGCGTGCTCAAAGGGGGCCGGGGCTGTTTATTTGAGACTATTGCACAGAGAGAGAGAAAGACAGACACAGAGAGCGAGTATATATTTACAAAATCCACACAGATCTTGAATGGGGGTCTATGTGTTGTGTTTGTGTATGTTTTCAGAAGGGGAATGTCTGTGCCTCTGTGGACAATTAATTATTATTATTCATTTGGGGGTCCTTGGGGGGCCATGAAAATGTTTGAGAACAACTGGTTCAAACAACATTAGGAAACAAAGCCAAAAAAGCAACTACACTTTCAAGCAACTTTACAGAAAAACAATCCCAAAGTCGCTTATAATAAGCGGACATGCCAACTCTGTCACTGACCGGTTCTGCGCTCTTGACGTGCGAGCGAGAGAGAGAGAGAGAGAGAGCGAGAGAGAGAGCGAGCGAGAGAGGGGGGAGAGGGAGAGAGGCATATCACGGGATACGTCGATTAAAATGAATTGGAATAAACACAAATGTATGTATTGGGTCTGACTCTGGAGATAGCATCCTAGTGAACTATCCTACAGTGTGTCAGCCCTTGTCGGGGATCAATCGTGTTGTGAAGACCACAACGATATTATGACAGCCGATTTCAAGAAATAAACTCCTGCAATGTGTTCTGCTTAACGATCAGATGACTCCCCGAGCACTTTAAGGTCCTGCAGTGTGTACCTGCCTTTAGTGTCTCCAGGTTAAACAATGGAGCTGTGATTGCATTTCACACCAGGGCAGAGTCCTTGATTAGATATTCTAACACCAGTCTGTGTCACTCATGATTCTGCTTTCTTTAGTATAATTTCTATATGGTGCTGACTTTAGCTTTAGTGGAGTTTGTTTTAATAATAATCTTTTTTTACTTGCATACTGGTATATAAAATATAGCACATGATACGACAATAGGTCTAGAGGTCTACTTGGTACTCGGTTCATGCATGTCAGTACTGTGTTGCTGCCCTGTGCTGGTGGTATGAATTGGCCTTTAAGTGGTTAAGACATCATGTGACCAATGAACTGTCAGTGATCAATACACACAGATGTTCTCTCTCAAATGAATGTAGATGAGTTTGATTGATTGATTGAAATTTGTATTAGGCAAAAGAATGTAAAACAACAAAGTTACACTTATAATGCTTTTGACTAAAAGGTCCGGCCAAAAAAGTCCTTGCGGGCTTGTTTCCGTTGGGGTCCTTGAATTAATTTCATAGACATATATAGTAGCAACCAAACAGTTCAAAAATCAACATAAGAATACAGAGGAAAAAAGATAGACCATTATGTACAAAAAAGGCATGAGAAAATAAAAAATTATATACAAAAAAAAGCATTAGAAAATGAAATAAAAAGTATGTACAAAAAAAAGGGGGAGGGGGGGGTCGTCTGTCTACAGGGAAACTGGTACTAGCTCCTCTTTAGGCCTCCAGAAAGATGAGTTTTTAGGGCTGTTTTGAATGAGCCCAGCGAACTGCATTTTTTGAGGGATGGGGTTAGACTATTCCATTCCTTGGTGGCTGTGCTATAGAAGGAGAATTTGCCCATGTTTGTTTTATGGGTGGGTGTTACCAGATTGTTGTTTACGCTCCCTCTAGTTTTGTGACTGTGGGTGTCACTTACTTTTTCGAGGTACTTATACAGATATGCGGGTATAGGGGGCATTTCGGGCAAATCTGCATTTACAATTTTGAAGACCAGTCCCATTTTTAGTTGTATAACCCTGTCTTCTACCCTGAGCCAGCCTAGGCTGGCAAAGTGAGTGGGACAGAGGTGGGTCATGGGCCCCAGTCCGAGAAGTAGTCGAATCAGTTTGTTTTGGGAGGTTTGAAGCTTAGTCTTCAGTGACACTGATGTGTTGGAGTACCAAGAGGAGCTAGCATAGTCAAAAAGGGGCTGAATCAGGGCCCCTGAGAGGGTCCTGAGTGCCTGAGGGTTGACAAAAACCCTCAGGCACTCAGTCATTAGCCTATATGAGATTATAATATTTTGGTATGGCTGTGATCTGTGTTAGCTAACTGTCACTGTTAGCTATTCTGTTTACTTCCACATAGTAACGCTATGGTGATAGTGAGTGAGTATTAATTATGACTAACATACAGTAAACCTCATATTCCAGGAGTTTAAAACCCAGACTAAACTGACAGAATGTGTCAGACAACAGTGGCGAGTTGCTGACAGAAATGTGAGTGTGGTGAACTGTCCAGACTGTTCGACTACACCTCCATCACAGAAGACCAAAGACGTCCTTCTACATGGTGTGACTCTGTGTTCTCCTGGACCCCATGCCGTCCTGGTGACTGTTGATGTCAGGTCCAGTTTCTCTGAAGCTGACCGGAGATCACTGGAGGAACACATGGAGCTGCTGGGGGACAGAGTCTGGAGACACACTCTGGTTCTGTTCACATGGGGATACTGGCTGGGAGAGAGACGTGTTGAGGAGTACATAGAGTCTGAAGGAGAACCTCTGAGGTGGCTCCTGGAGAAATGTGGATACAGGTACCATGTTCTAAACTCTCTGAAGTTGTACATTTCAGAAGTGACAGAGCTGATGGAGAAAACAGAAGACATGGTGACAAGGAACAGAGGACACTTTAAGCCTTCAGACTCAAAAGAAGACAGGTGTGTCAGAGACACAAGACACTTCAAGGTGGGACATGAGACAAGACACATGACACTGTTTGAAAGACTGAAAATAAATAAGTTAATGTGTATTAATCCCTGTGGGGAAATTCAGATGTCGTAGCAGCAACAGCAGTAAATGTGAGATAGGTACAGCTAAGAATAGAGATAAGAAAAAATATAAAATGAAAATAAAATACATTGACTTGTAAAAGAAGAATGTAAAAGATAAGGAAAAGAATGAGAAGATATGAGAGAGGAAGTTGACGTTTGTTTGAAACAGACACTTAACCTAATGATGTGTCTGAGGGTGTGTCTTACACTCATCTCGCTCTGATATACACTAGGACAAATTCATTAGCTACTCATAACTTTCTAAAGAAGTTATTGCGCTCAAATAATATTGACATTTATTAATTAGGTCAAGCTTCATAAGGATGCTGTTCATTAAGAACTGCCAGTCCTTTGGGACAAAAGCTCACACCTTTGATAGTCAAAGAGAGTATGACTTTACACTCTTCTTCTTTCCAAAAACATTTATAAAAATGGACAACACGTACAGTCAATTTATATTTCCTACTGATCATTTCCTCCAAATGTTATTGTTAAAGGGATTCTAGGTAACTTTAAGCCTAAATTTAAAAAAAACATGTTTTTTCTTTTTTTATCTCTGAAGTTGCCTAGAATACCTTTAATTTTATCATGAATGGAGCATCTATAGTCCATCCATAATGCTTATCAATTTTACAATATAATTAATAACATTTATGGATGTGTGATTGTAAAGTATTAATGTGTTATTTTGTTCTACATACAGAGTGACGTGTCAAGTGTGACAGCATTACTAGCAAGCCTCCCTGGTGGATTCAGTAATGAAGGTGTAATGCAGGTTGCAGGTTAGTTTCCTCTTTCAAATTTCATTCAAACTATTATTACAGCATTATGTTAACATACGTACTATTCTGGATGAATAGAGTTTAACATTTAAATGAAAACAGTGTTACTTAAGTTATCAACCAAAGACACATTTTAATTGATCAGATTTTCAGGTTTTTCTCTGACGATGTAATTTAGTGAATCAGTTCATTGAATATTGTGTCTATAGTGTTTGATGAAGCTTGTAGCTTTACAAGCTTCTTGCTTTTGTGGTGAATTAAGGCAGTAAGCTGCGTGTTACCAAGCTGGTTGGTACAAGAAGTAGAGGAGAAGAAGACGTCTGGACCAGGTTCCATGTTCACCATTCATTCATTTACTCAGCAACAACAGCATAGCATCATAACAGCTTCCAGGGGCAGAGCCCCTGTCCACCACCAGCCTCATTACATTTTTAGTTCACCTTTTAAACCTTGTCACTCACATTAGAATACAGGCGGGTGGGATGGGGGTCACCCTGAAAGGTGACAAGATCTCCCCCTTTCATGTCCTTTGACCAATTGGCCGATCTGATTAGCAACTGTATGTCAGGAAGCTTGGGTGATGTCTTCAGCTTAACAATGGAGATGTATCGCCATTCACACCCCTGCACTCTAGGCTATCAGCCACATGTTCTGTAGACATTTGGTGATTAACATAGTGTAGGCTACCTGATTATAATATGCAGGCGCTATGCTGGGTCACAACACATTATTTCTTCTTTAACTTTAGTATCATCTGTTTTTTACTTGCATACTGTTCATAAAATATAAGCAATCAGGGCCAATATACGACACTTTCTTCACACACAAGTCATTTCAAGTCACAGTATCAACTGATTCTTGTTTTCTCTCAGGTGCATCAGGTGTGAAAGAACCTCAGATTGCCCAGACAACAGGTAAGATCTTTACTCTCTGACCTTTATGTTTGACCCTGAAATCAATCTAAGAACTAGAAATGTGTGCCAAGTAGAGGGCAAATCTCTACCAGGAGGCAAGCCCTGCTTCTCTCCATCTGTCTGGATCAGTGTGTGTGTGTGTGTGTGTGTGTGTGTGTGTGTGTGTGTGTGTGTGTGTGTGTGTGTGTGTGTGTGTGTGTGTGTGTGTGTGTGTGTGTGTGTGTGTGTGTGTGTGTGTGTGTGTGTGACAATTGGCATGTGATGCAGATAGAGAGAAACAAGACAGGTTGGTCTGTCAACCAATACACACTCAGCATATTTCACATGACATTTAATAGGGATGTCCAAATCAAATCATCCAAAACATATTCATTTCAAATTCAGCATGCTCTACATGTGATTTAAAGACAGTGCTGTGCTGTAGTCATAAATACCTTATACCACTGATGCATGTAGACCTTTCATAAGGCAACATTAAGCTGACATCCACTATTAGTTG
The DNA here is from genome assembly GCF_963454915.1 of Gymnoscopelus microlampas. NCBI lineage: Eukaryota > Metazoa > Chordata > Actinopteri > Myctophiformes > Myctophidae > Gymnoscopelus > Gymnoscopelus microlampas. Next base: position 2,473,175 of record NC_139951.1, read on the forward strand.
TGGGACAGTTGACAGCTACAGCTTCTCCGTCACAAATATTCACCATCATGCACCTGCATGCAAGAACATATCAATGTAACTGATATGTATTCTGATCTGTAGGTGAGGCTACACGATCCCTTCAAGAAGAGCCATGTCTTCCAAAGACAGAGCCTGACTCAGAGGTATATATATATCTCATATATATCTCCTCTTTTTCTTTATTTATTTTTTTAGCACAGGATAAAAATATACATTTCCGTTCAAATATATGGGTTGCTTCATTTAAAAAACAAAAACAAAAAAACAGACAGACATACATACAGGTGCATCAATTGTTACAGGTATAATGCATAGTTGTCTCCGCCAGGCCGAAAGGCATGGCGAGAGTATGTTTTCCACCCCGTCCGTCCGTCCGTGTGTCCGTGTGTGTGTGTGTCCGTGTGTGTGTCCGTGTGTCCGTCCGTCTGTGACCAGCTAATCTCCGGCACCGTTGTCTTTTTTCTCATGGGCCTTTTATAGCGCCACCAGGAGGCCGATTTGTGCAAAACATATTTTTTGACAGCACTCCGACAGATTTTGTCCAAAAATCACGCAAATCGGTACACAGTATCTCTGTAGTCATTAAACAAAATAGGTCTTTCAGATTTCTCATATTCCATCCTGATTGGCTAAAAATGTCTTCCAAAGTTTGCAGGACTGCTCCATTTTGAACACAATGCCTCAAATCATGAACACAGCATGCAATTTCCGTGAAATGTTGCACTCTCATTCCCATTAGGCCGAGGAAGAACTACCATTTGAAAATGTTCAAATCAGCCTCATGGTGGCGCTATAACAGGCCGGTTCGTGTTTTTACCTATAATTGCACCGATCTGTGTAAAACTTTGTATGCACACTCCCTAGTGGTCAAGGAAAAACCTTTGCCCTGCATTTTTCACATCTACCTTTTATAGCGCCACCAGGAGGCCGACTTATGTAAAACACATTATTTTATACTACTCCTTCCAATTGTATCCAAATTTCACGCAAATCGGTACACATGATCTCTATAGTCATGTGATCAAGACGGATGTGTTTGATTTTTCATATGCCATACTGATTGGCTAAGATTGACATCTAAAGTTTGCATTATTGGCTTGTTTTGAACAAAATTCCGCAAATCATGAACGCACCGTCCAATTGCGCTCAAACTTTGCACGCACATTCACACTATGTTGAGGAACAAATGCCACACTTTTAACATTGGCCTGTTATAACGCCACCAACAGGTCTAATTTAGCAAAACATGTTTTTAACAAAATGCCTCAAATCATGAATGCAGTCAGTGTCCGATTGTCGTGCAAGGCCTAAGAAGAAATGGCAGCCTTTTCATGCGGCCTATTATAGCGCCACCAGGAGGCCACAATAGAATACCTGACCTGACAAAAAAATGGTCCGGATTTTTTTTTTAAATAACAAAACCAAACCCGTGACAGTTTCGTCTGATTCCGACCCGTTCCGACTTTTTATTTTTATTTTTACGGACCCGGTCACCGGGACCCTAATTGGACTGGTAAAATTTGTTCCGAAACCCGATTATTTCCGAGATTTTACAGACCAGACACCCCTTCAAAAAAGCGCACATGAAACAATACAAAAATAAATAAGTATGCAGAGGTATTCATGTAATATGTGTGGCAAAGATTTTTCTTTGTAAATAAATGTGGACTTTATGAAATAATAGCAGACCTATTGACCACTGACCATTAAATGGTCAATGCGTGAAGAGCTCTACATTAAAGTATCAGCACGTCCTATTGCATGACAGTAAAAGAAAAGGACAGCTGTCCCTACCCACAATACCCTGTTCTGAGCTCCTTTTATTAGTTACCTGCTGAGACTGTGTGTGTGTGTGTGTGTGTGTGTGTGTGTGCGTGCGTGCGTGCGTGCGTGCGTGTGCGTGCGTGCGTGCGTGCGTGCGTGCGCGCGTGCGCGCGTGCGTGCGCGTGTGTGTATCCTGCCTGCAGACTGAATGCTACACACTGTCTCATAACCCACGTGGGACGTGTTTGATCATTAACAACGAGATATTCTCTGTGAGCGAGCTGAAAAATCGACCTGGAACTCTGAAAGATGAGGGTATGTATGCTTAGTGATCAGATCTAATTTGTTGCTGATAATCAATCAAGGCCTTCGATCAAAGTCAACTCTTGTCATCTGTGATTTGTGCTTAGATGATATAATCAAAGCATACCTAAGTCTGAGTCTAGCTGCTCAATAAAGTGATCTTTTGTCTTAGACACGGTGTGCAGGCTCTACTTCTTCAAATAGATGATATATAATAACATTGTCCCTCTCTCTTTCCCTCTCTCTTTCCTTGTGTCACACAGAGGAACTGGAAAGGGTTTTCTCCAAGCTGGGCTTTGAGGTGAATGTGCACACCAACAAGACGGCAAAGGGCATATGTCGTGTGCTGAAAGAGCTGGGAGGACAAGATTTCAGGAAGACAGATGCTTTGGTATGTGAGGCCCTATCATGCACGACGCTTTGTCCCTTGTGCCTAATCTTATTCGGCTTTTTCTTTTTTTAAAGTAAAATAGTGAAAATAGACGATCTACATCAATGCGTTGTGAGCTTGTAGATAGGATTAAGCATAAGGGATAAGACGCCACGATAGGGCCTGTGGTGTTCAACATCTCCAGAGGTGTTCGTTTTTCTCCTTTTTTTTTGCTTTCCTGTTTTCACACAGCAATGATCCATTCTACCTCTGACATTAGGTGGTGTGTGTGCTGTCTCACGGGGAGAAGGGCTGTGTCTACGGTTCAGATGGCAAGAAGGTGTTACTCAAAGAATTGATGGAGCCCTTCAGAAGCAGGAGTTCTCGCACCTTGGTGGGGAAGCCCAAGCTGTTCTTCATCCAGGCGTGTCAGGGGAGCGACTACCAAGAGGCAGCAGCACCTCTCCCCACACAGAGCGAGGGAGAGGGCGAGCAACTGAGTACAATACAGGGTGACGGGGGCTGGTTCTACCAGCCTGACACAGTCCCAAACGATGCAGACTTCCTGATGGGCATAGCATCCGTAGAGGAATGCAAATCATTCCGGGACATTGACACAGGTTCCATCTACATCCAGGCGCTGTGCAGACAGCTTGAAATAGCAGCAGGAAGGTGAGAGGGACATTTCGGATTATGATACTTTTTTTTGTGTCTTTACTTTATTTCGGTTTTAGGGTTAGGGTTAGGGTTAGGTTAGGGTTGTGCTATTTAATTCTGATTTTACCGATTTATTATCATTATTATTATTTTTTCCCGACTTTTTTTGCCGCCTCTCCAAACTGCCGCTCTAGGCGGCCGCCTAGGTCGCCTTAATGGACGCGCCGGCCCTGAGTTACTCTCTCTCACGCTCTTTAATAAACAGCAAATACATTTTCAGGTGGGTTGCCAATTTCATTAAATCAGGTGAGAGTACCCATTCATCAGCTTCAGTTTTCCCGTTCCAATTTCCACTCATCACTTCCAATTTCATCTATCATCCTGTATCCTGTGGCCTATGAGTTCTCTCTGCTGATTGGATTAAATTGAGATCCCAACCTGAAAATGCATTTTGTTTACTAAATTCCCCCGTTACTGAACAAACACTCTATTATGATTATTATCCGAATATATATACAGATGTGCCATTTCAAAACTTCACATGTCCTGCCATCGCCAAGACAGTAAATTTTCAGGGGATTCCCAGGGCAATAAGAGGGACAAAGAAGGGCATTTAAAATGCTGAATTATTTTGATGATCACTGCTTTTATGATGCTAATTCATTTGAGCAACTGGTCAAGGACCTCTTCAAATCACCTTTCGCCTCATAATGAGTCTGACACCTTCTCTAACACACATTCTTTTGTTCTCATGTATATGGATGTCTGTTGAAGGGAAAAACGGGGGTGTGTAGTGACAACTTCTTTTCAGGGGCAAAACAGTGCGTTTTTAAGGGCAGAACAGGGAGGAAAACATGCCTTTTCAGGGCACTTTCAGGGAAAGAACAGTAACGTGTGAAGTTTTGAAGTGGCACATCTGTAGAGCTGCTTAACACTTATTTTAACAAGAAAAACACAACTTACAAACACACACACACACACACACACACACACACACACACACACACACACACACACACACACACACACACACACACACACACACACACACACACACAGAATAACTTATGTAAATAGCCGTGTGTACCGAGAGCTTGCTTTGGAGGAGATTTCCACAGCATCGAGACCAAGCTCTCACACATAATGCACTGAGAAGTGCATTTTCACGTCCTCCCCCCTGAAGGTGAAATTCACCTTCAGGGGGATAAGAACAACTTATTATATGAGCTGGAATTCAGCCATATTATTGTCACAATGTAATGTTGTAATTTACTGTTTCCTGACAGAGGACAGGACATTCTAAGTGTCCTGACAGCAGTGAACCGGGAGGTCAGCAGAGGACAGGTTGGTAGGCAAAAACAGATGCCAGAATACCGGATCACCCTCACCAAGCAACTCATCCTCAGCTCCATCTGAAACAATCGAGCAGCAGCAGCACGTGGCAAATCTTTGGATTGACAGATTCCACGTGAATTAAAGCTGTTTATGGGCATAATAGAATGATTTATGGTGTCTCACACATGACACAAAGAAAAGCAAATAGAATCCAAATATATTTAATGTTTAGCCATAAATAACATCAGAGGGATCTCTGTCAAACATGCATGTTGTATTGAAAGGAAGGGGTTCCACAAGCCATACAGGTCTCAGGAATGGGGGTGGGGGGTGCTCAGCAGAGATAGGGAGGAGGGATAGACAGGATGACGTTAAAACGAACAGACTCGAGTTAGAAAAGAGAGAGAAGTGAGATAAAAGGGCATTGTAGCAGGGGCTGGAATCTGACACACTCTGCAACACACTATGAGAAAGCAATTGAGGGAGCGATGAAGAGAGAAAATAGGGATATTTAGATGCCATTGTGGAATTGGGAACTACTAGACTAGAACCACAGAGCTCAGGGTGGAAAGAGATGACGGCACAGAGGGAAGGAGTTTGGCTATGGCCACTGACCATTTTGATAATGAGGAGAATACATGGCTGTTGTTTCAGGGAGCCATTGTGATTCAGCAATTTTACCTTCTAGTCTTGCCTTTGGACTGCATGTGGACTATGGACTGTGGATTTTGGATATTGTGCTTTTATTTTGTCTAACACAGTTGGAAAACACTTTGAGTCCACTCCTGTTGTTTTAAAAAGTGCTACATACTGTAAATAAAGAAGTCTTGACATGAGTGAAAAAGAAAAAAAGAAGACACAAACTGCAGTTAAAATCGACAATTATGGCTGAAAGAGTGAACAGCCTGTAACTTGTAAGTAAATGTCATTATGACAATTGAGCAAAAAAGCTTGACCAGTTTATCATGATTTAATCAAGTAATGGTAAAAAAAAAATGTGTTAGAAGCCTCACTAACTCTGACAACTGAGTGCATTTGTACAGCTATTAAAAACAGGAATGAATTAGATGTGTATGTTATTATGCATATGCTAATGTAATCTGAACTTTGGAGTTTAGGAAATCAGTCATGATCATCTGGGAGTGATTAGAGGGCTCGATCTCTTGGGAGAGCCCAGTTATGTTATTGTCACTATTCTTTATTATTATAGCTACATTTATTTTTTCTTCTCACATTTGTGGCACGTTGGAGCTGTGCCATACTTTCACAGAGAAGCTTTGTTGAAACTTGAACATGTTTGTCTCCTTTGGGAATAGCCTGGTCTTTTTTGTTTGAAATATTTCCCTTCTGAACGTGTTTAGTTAGGTTAACCGGGTCATGGTCGATACTACATCGCAAGAAATGTAATCTGTAAGATTGTATTGGTGGAATTAGACTATGATATCTGGAGATGTAATGTGTATAGGTTGTAATGGTGGAGCCAGAGTGGACGTGCTTGTAAATCATTGGACCAGTCTATACAGTTATAGGATGAATAAATGGGCTACTACTACTGTATAAAAACATGAGGAAATACAGAGGTATAGGAATTGTTTGTCTGGATGCATCCTCCCAATACATTGGCTACGATCCCCACAGCTCTCTTTAACTGCTCTGCGTTTTTATTTTGTTCCCCTTTACCCTAAAAAAAAGGAAGTAGTCTTCCAGCTGCTATGTATAGCATTTCTACAGAGACAGGGTCAGCTAGGTTAGCTGATACATAGTTATAGTAAGAATGTCTGTCTACTCTGGTTCCCTGTAAAATATGAAAAATATATTTTTAATACATCACATTTATTTTATTTTTATTTGGATTGATTTGTGTGTAGTCAATGGATGATCACCTGCTATGCTACATTGACTGCAATAAAAGCATATCTTACAATTGTAATTATTGTCATTATTCTTTAGATCAATGTATTTCATTAACACTACATTAGAACAGTGGTACTCCAAGTGGGGTCCGGGGACCCCCAGGAGTCATTGAGTGGGTTCCAGGGGGTCCCCAACAAAACGAGAAACAGTTTAAACATTGACAGTAAGTCTTAACTGTTTAATTATTTTGGCTATTCAAAAATAGCTGATCTACAAGCTCACAACGCGTTATGATGTGACACGTAAATATCATTGACAGCCCATTTTCATCACCTTGCTAAACTAATGGCCTAAGTCTTTTTTTGAGGAAAATTATATTTTTGCCTAAGTCAGCTCCTCATGACACTGGCCACCTCTGGTAAAATCGCCTATCTCCTATTTGAAAAGGATCATGCTGTTCACTCCCTCTTTTAGTATAATGGTCTAACTCCCTAGTGTCAATTAGACCAAAATAGTCATTTTTTTGGCCTAAATCACATGGTTTTGTGAATTATTTACTGATTTCACTGGGTGAAAAGAAATGATTTTGGGAGGGTATTCCTCAGGCATACCCCTGATACTTAAGGGAGTGTGTGTGTGTGTATGCTGCCCTCATTCATTAATGTAACACCTCCCACATACCTCCCACATATTCAGGTGTATGTACCATTTCTGAGACCTGAACTTTGGACTGCTGGAGGGCTGAAGATCCAAAATGGCAGTCCTTGAAGCCTTGAAGAAAAACAGAAGAAGAAAAAAATAATTACAATTAAACCACAAAACCACTGAAACCGGAACACAACAATGTTAATACAATTACCACACTCTACCACACTATTGTGTGTGTGTGTGTGTGTGTGTGTGTGTGTGTGTGTGTGTGTGTGTGTGTGTGTGTGTGTGTGTGTGTATTGCCTGCTGACTGTCTGCTGAATCTTCTGCTGAAAACCAAGCTTGACTGTTGACATGCAAATTGCAATTTATTCTGGAGATTACCTGTTAAAACTCCGAAAGGTCCTCACACATGTACCGCTGGATGCCAACAACTGTAAAATATATAACAGCAATTAAAACTCAGAAAACTTCAACTGAAACAGGAGTGCACAAAAAAAAAGTTGAACTAGAAAAAGTGCTCCTCGGAGCACAAGTCTCCGCCAGCAGACTTGTGTTGGGAATGTTGGGAATGTTCTAATTCTTATGTTCTAATTCTTACAAAAAATAGAACATGTTACTGTGTCATAGTAACATGACACAAGTGTCCTATTCGTCTGTATAAGTGTCCTATCCGTCCTGTCTGTATAAGTGTCCTATCCGTCCTGTCTGTATAAGTGTCCTATCCGTCCTGTCTGTATAAGTGTCCTATCCGTCCTGTCTGTATAAGTGTCCTATCCGTCCTGTCTGTGTAAGTGTCCTATCTGTCCTGTCTGTGTAAGTGTCCTATCCAATTGTTACAGTATCCGCCATTTCTCAGCCATTTCGTGATTGTTCCTGTCTTACCTCACTTTGAAAGAGGCACAGACTCTTTCAAAGTGACACATGTATTTATAGGCCGTTATACGTCACTAGCCAATCAGATCACACTATTTCACCGTATTGTCACGTGTCACGTGAGGCTTGACCAATGTTAGCTTGGCTGACGGAAAGTGAAAACAATGTCTCCTGGCGGTGAGAATGAAGAGTGTGGGTGTGTACTGTAGTACCTTATAAAACTTCCTCGTCAACAGTGGGGAAATCAATGGAATTCTCCCTGCAAATATCATTTTAGGGGTTAGTGGGATGAAGCAATGCTTTGCCATTGTATTCAACTAGAGGTGCGGGTCGCTACGCGACCCTTCCGCCTAGTCGCTGGCGCGAGGCTCTCGTGAAGTGGGCTGTAGATGTTTTGGACACGCAAACCAAAAGCGAGAGCAACAGTGTTTCCAGACGCAAACCGAAAACGAAAGCAAACTGAGAGACGGACACATTTCACCCGTTCATCTATCTATGTATTCACACAGGCTCTTGCAGGAGCAGAATGTGCGGCACAGATTGATGAAGCAGCACGCTCAGCCCAGCGAGACGGCGCGCGCTGCGTTCAACCCTCCCAAAGAGTCAGACAGACAGTATTTGGATGGGGGGCGGGGTTGCCGGGGTTGCCATGTCCAGGAGTTGTAAGCGTGAAGTGGCGTGTAATTGGTTGGGGAAAGTGCGGCGACGCATGCGCAGTGCGCAGGGCGGTGTTTTTGCATCAAGCTGGTTGCTTGTTGCTCGCGCGCAATCTGGCAACAGTGATGGAACTTACACACACGCAAACATTCGACAGTGGATTCAAATTGTATGGTAGATACAGCCACAGTAAAGACAAACTACAAAGCAATCCAACTTTAGTTACTAAAATGTATAAAGTCAGTGTATTTTACTATACTGCATTATGCTGACAAATTAAATCATGGCATATGAATTGACTAGCTACTTGACTAGGCCACATGTTTTAAAACAATCTGAACTCATACAGGTAAAGAAACACTAGCCTACAACTGATCAAACAGACTGTAGAGAACTGATCAAAGTAAATAATAAACAGTATAACCTACTAATGATTTACAATTAGATAAAATAGCAACTTACCATTTACAAAGCTAGTCCGAAAACATCAACAGGCCAGCAGTACATGGGTGAGAAGAATGAATTCACCCAACCGCCCAAACAGTTCGAATGTGTTTGGACAAATCTGATTGGATAGACACACCGGTTCCCCTCCCCACCATTTGAATGTGCATGTTAAATGTTGGCAGTCAGAGAGAGAGAGAGAGAGATTGGAAATAAACGATTTACTTAGTTTTAACAAGTTAAAAGTTACTATGTAGAGGTACTAATGCTTTGCACTAAACAACAAGCACAAAAAAAGAACTGACATTTTATACTTAAGTAAAAGTAATAAGTATCAATAGTGTAATGTAGAAATGCTCTTACTTGTTACAAGTAAAAGTCCATTACATTTTGTTAATAAACAAAATAGTTTATTAACCACATGACTGGTGGTAACCTGTATTGTTGGCAGTGATGGCAGAAGTACTCAGATATTTTACTTAAGTAAAAGTAGCAATACCACAATATAAAAATACAAACAAAATATAAATATAATAAAACAAGTAAAAGGCCTGTGTTCAAAATGTTACTTGAGTAAAAGTAAAAAAAAGTATTGGCATCAAAATATACTTAAAGTACCAAAAGTGAAAGTATTAAAATGTTTGAAAATAGCAGATCTACAAGCTTGTAGATTGGCTATTTTCAAATAGCCTATGTATAAAATAAGGCTAAAGTGGTTAATGTATGTTTCATAATGTAATCATTTATATCTGCAAAGTAACTAGTAGCTAAAGTTTTCAAATATTGTAGTGGAGCAAAAGTACAATATTTGCCCCAAGACTGCACTCTGATCTCTCTCTCTCTCTCTCTCTCTCTGTGTGTGTGTGTGTGTGTGTGTGTGTGTGTGTGTGTGTGTGTGTGTGTGTGTGTGTGTGTGTGTGTGTGTGTGTGTGTGTGTGTGTGTGTGTGTGTGTGTGTCATGCTTTATTCATATGTCCTTTCTGTAAACTAACACTGCTCACCTATGCAAGACCTAAGAACACACACATTTTTTTTTTAATATTTGTATTAGCTTTTCCTTGAATGTCACAATGCAACTTTGGTTCACTGTTTCTCTCTCTCTCTGTCTCTCTCTCTCTCTCTCTCTCTCTCTCTCTCTGAGCCCCCCCACTCTGAACCCCACACCTCCCATTGTTTGAACAAACCTCTAATTTACATATGTAAGGGAGATTCCCTAGCAGAGAAAAGTGAGAAGCATATCCAGGTATCTTAAAGGCATTTGAAGGTAAACAGTCCTCTCCCGCATTCATTGAAAAACTCCCACCAATCATTTATGTTAAGTGGGTGTATGCCTTGCCCACGTATCCAGGTATATCACCTTTTTCACCCAGTGTTACTGGCCATTTAAAAATATTTTTTTTGGCATAAGTCAGATTTAATCCTATCCAAACCTATTTAAATCTCTTGTGTTACATAACTGACAGACAGTGTTATTTCTATTTAAATAGTCATAATTTGTTATAAACATTTTGGGTGAAATATCATATAGTTTTGTTTTGGATCAGTTTTTTATTTTTCCTGAAAAACTTTAAAAAAATTACATAGGCCATTAGTTTAGCAAGGCGACGATTTATGAGTCAAAAATATAATTTCTATGACAATGTCCATCACAAGCTGGCATGGTGATGTTCCCTGCGTTATATTCATCTAAAATGGGAATAGTCACATGGCGATACTTAAACATTAAGCAGGACGATCAGTGGGGATTCCAAGCTAATAGAAACAGCCTTTCTCTTCCTGGAAAGTTGGCATGCTGAAAGAGAAGCCATTGTTCTCTTGCATCAATACAACTGACTGGTAGGCAGGTTTCTGAACTGTCACAGAATGAGTAGACAGAAACGGTGGCATCTTATAATGAGCATTAGTGAGGACAGGGGCGGCCTTAGTGATCTGGGGGCCTGTTTCAAGAGCTAATATGAGGCCCCTATATGCACCCCACCCCGTTACAATTCACCGGCAACAAAACAACAACACCTTGACAGGTCAAAACAAACACCAGTGATTATTAGCTGCTGCTAACTAGTGGTGTAGAATCATTTTTATTCCATTCTTGCATGAAATTCTTGGGACGTCGGCCAGCCGGAGGCGGGCCCCAGACTGGGATGCCAGTCAAAAAAAAGGACCCCCCTGAGGTTGGGGGCCCGTTTCAATTGAAACGGGTGAAACATAGCAAAGGCCGCCACTGAGTGAGGACCTACTGTATAGGAAGCATAGTGCACGCATATCCAAGTGCCCAGGTGCAGGACAAACAATTCAATTAAAATGAATGAAAGGTTCCTGATGAAGATCTGTGTGCGATCGAAATGTTGAATGGAGCAATAAACAGTGAGGAGCATATTTGGCCAGTGGTTTTGATTGATTGAATACTTTATTAACAGTTTGCTAAAAGTACAGAGGTACCGTTGTCACGTGTCAGGTGACAACATATTGTTGCTGATTGCAACACAAGGATGCAACCAGTTACACTTTCAAAGGCACCACTCTCTTCACACTGGGTGTGATTTTTCATTAGTGAGGACCAATCATATGAATTTTGGTTGAAAATGGGTGCTCCTTTAATCGTTTACCTGGCAATATACTGGGATTCTGATGTAAACACAACTTTATTGGACATAACCTTTTTATTTTTTAATAATCACATAAAAATACATCAACACAATGAATACATCTGAACTGCTGGTGAAATTATATTTAAAAAAAGGGGGAAAAAAGGCCTTGTGCTTCTTCTTATCATTATTAAACAAAAACGATTTTCTCAGAGAAAACAAAACACGCAAATATATTACAATCATAATCAACAAACTTAAGATGTCATCTATGATTGCAATGTAAAGTTTAGCACCATTACCGTGTCCTCTGTTAATAGATCCAGGTGAAACTAATCTTTGGTGTCTTAAATTAGACCTTAATAATTTGAACGGTTCATTGACCAGAAATTAAACTCTGTCTGGATTATATATCATTGAAACAATAAAAAAAATATGTGACATTGATATAGACTAGAACATAAAACATGTACAACTCAGGACAGACAAGCAGTTAGTACAAAAAGTTACAGCTAGTGTTGGGTCGTTGGCCATTCGTTCAAAATGATTTGTTCTTTTGGGTGAACGGGAACGAACTCGGTCCTCAGACGCCTGGCAAAAGTTGCCATTTAGTTCGGCACAAACTGTCGGCCGATGCACACATTGTTGTGCAAATACGTTAGAGCTGTTAGGCTGGCCTGAAAGATCCTGCCAGTGTTGCCAGGTATGCTTATTATAGGCAGACTTCCTGTGAAGTCGCTTGTAAATATTTAGTTGCGGGTTGCTTTTGTTTGGGCTTGTTTCTGAAGTGTAGCTGCTTATTTGGACTTGCTTTCAAGATTGTTATTGAGAATAGCTGATGCAAAAGGGCTCAAGTGGTGAAACTGGTAGTTTCTTTTGGGCTTGTTTTCATAGACCTGGTCGCTTGTTTCACTCACGGAATCGGGCAACACCGGAGCCAGCTCGGACCAAACCTTTACCCCCCTCTCTCCCCACGGCTATCGAGGCGGCTCTACCCAAAGACTGAACCTGCTCGGTTTGTCATCGACGGCAATCTTTCGAGTCCCGACCCGACGACACAGCGCTATCGACGAGGAGAGAGAGCGTCCAATCAGAACGCAGTTTGAAGGCACTACAGTGCAAATGTAAACACTGGAAGAGACATAGACCAAACCAGGTCTGTCTGTCTGTCTGTCTGTCTGTCTGTCTATCGGTCTGTCTGTCTGTCTGTCTGTCTGTCTGTCTGTCTGTCTAAATATTCTCTTTCATCCTTAGTGTAGAATTGAAACAGTGGAAGTCATTGGTACCTCATTGAATGTCATTTTTAAAGTGTTTCTGTGTGTGCGTGTGCGTGTTAGGGGTGGGACGATATATCGATATCGCGATATATTACGATACTTTCTCCCGCGATAAATAATCGATATACTGCCGAAAAAAATCAATATAAAAAAATAAAAAAAACTTTTTTTTTTCTTTTCTTTTTTTTTTTTGTGATACATTGTTTTTTTCCGACTCTGTATTTGTGTAATAACGATTTTGAACTGTTTGGTGCTATTTTACGTGTTTATGAATTGAATACAAGGACTATCGTGATATATCGTTGGTGAAATTTCATGCAATGTATCGTGATATCGCAATATATCAAATATCGTGATATTATTGTTATCGAGGGCCTAATATCGCCACAGATATCGTATCGTGAGATACCCATATCATCCCACCCCTAGTGCGTGTGTGTGTGTGTATGTTATGCAGTGTGTTAGGCGTGGTTGGTTGCATGTCTCCTGCGGTGCAGTTTGTAGCGATGCAGCAGCTCCTGGTGACTTTTCTTTTGTCTGTTGTTCTTCTTGAGAGCAGAAGGTCTGGGCTGGTCTCCTCTGCTGGAGGATCTACTGCTGCTGCCTGGAGACAACATGGTCACATGTATAGTGGTGGAAAAAGTACTCACATTTTTTACTTAAGTAAAAGTATCAATACTGCAATATAGAAATACTCTGTTACAAGTAAAAGTCCGGAATTCTAAATTTACTTGACTAAAAGTACAAAAGTATTGATATCAAAATGTACTCAAAGTACCAAAAGTAGAAAGTACGCATTATGAAAATAGCAGATCTACAAGCTTCATTGTGAGCTTGTAGATCGGCTATTTTCAAATGGCCGAAATGTATACAGAGCTGAAGTGGTTAATGTATGTTTTTTAATAATAATCAAAATCTATAAAGTAGTAACTGAAGTTGTCAAATAATTGTAGTGGAGTAAAAGTACAATATTTGCCTCTGAGATGTAGTGGAGTAGAAGTAAAAGTAGGCTATTGAAAATTGGAAATACTCCAGTAAAGTAAAAATACCTCAACATTTTACTTAAGTACAGTACTTGGGTAAATGTACTTAGTTACTTTACACCACTGATATGATCACATTCACATTCACACATTAAAGATCTACTGCTGCCCGCAGACAACATGGTCACATGCATATATGATCACATTCACACGTTAAAGATCTACTCCTGCCTGTAGACAACATGGTCACATGTATATACGTTGCAGAATAAAGAAAGACGGGGAGAGAGACAGAAATAAACATGTTGATGAATGAATCTTACGTCTTTCACAGTGTGGTCCATCGTAGCCTCTACACTGACAGCGGAAGCCGCTTCCTGATAGGATGCAGGTGCTGTCATTCATACAGGGGTTGGGCTTACACAGGTTCACTGGCTTCTTCACCTCTGATTGGTGGACAGAAAGATCAGGGAAGTCAGCCAATCACCAAAGCACGTAGGACAACTTTTGTTCCGTGACATCATGATGGTTTCAGCTTTGAGAATCTACTCCTACTACTGTCCAATGCTTTGACATGTTTACACACACACACGCACGCGCGCACGCACGCACGCACACGTGCACGCGCGCACGCACTCACATTCACACTCACACTCACACTCACTCTCACACTCACACTCACACACTAATTGTTGTGGAGAAAAAAATACTTTTAAGGAAATTTAAGGAAAACTAAATAAGTTCCAATGTTCAAATATTCGAAAGAAAAGTGTGACACTTTTGTTCAGACAGTAGGACAACTGAGGGGGAGACAGTGTTTGAGAGACAGACAGACAGTAGGACAACTGAGGGGGAGACAGTGTTGGAGAGACAGACAGTGGGACAGCTGAGAGGGAGACAGTGTAGGAGAAACAGACAGGACAGCTGAGAGACAGACAGAGTAGGAGAGACAGACAGTAGGAAAGCTGAAAGCAGGATATCCTGCAGTAGATAGTATATAGGATGCAGGACATAGGATATAGGAGTATGTAGGAGGTAGTATTTCCAAAGATGCTTAATTTAGGAAGATAGCCCAAGCCACGCTTCGCGTCTCCTAAGTGGGCGGCGTCTGACAGCAGATTTTGTGATCGTCCTGTGTTTGCTGGTGCCAGATGTCACAAGAGTGTGTTGCTGGGGAAAGGAGAAAAGAAATGTCGATAAGTTATCGACATTTCTTTTCTCCTTTTCCCAGCTTGGGAATCGACGATAACCAAGTAGCTTTTCTCCTGATTCGCCTCTCTGAAAAAAAGCCATTTTAGTGTCAGAATGTTGGGAAGATTATGTGGCTTGTGACGATGGGGCTAAAGTATCGATCAGAAACTGTGTTCACGTTCACTCTCCCATTTGAAATAATACTCCAACCTGCTTCCGCTCTCCTAAAGAGGCGGCCACCTAATGTCACACAGGAACGGGAAGTAAAAGTCAGTCAGTTCTTCTCATTTACATTTATGTGTCTTGGGTGTTCCTCACCTGAACACAGCATCTGCACCAGAACGTCCTCAAAGTACTTGAGGTCCTCGTAGAAGGGCACGGCGATCATGTGCTCCTCGGTGCCGGCGATCCTCAGCAGCCGGTCCTTTTGCACGTCGCCGATGGCGACCACGAACAGAGACACGCCAGCGTCGCGCAGCTTCTGGGCCGGCACGGCCGCGTCGTCCCCTCCCGAGCCGTCCGTCAGCACCACCACCGCCTTGTTGACGCCGGGACGAGCCCCCCTGGACACCGTCAGCACGCTGGACTGGACGGGCAGGACACGGTTGTTATAGTTAAAGGAGCATTTCACACGTTTTCAACATACAGCCTTTACATACAGTAATTGGTCCTCACTAATGCTCATTGTAAGATGGCACAATTTCTGTCTACTCTGACTGGGGTCAGTTCAGAAACATGCCTAGCTCTGGTCCATAGCCTAGAAGGAGTTCTCCTTTGAGTTCGCCTTTGCGCACGCACCACAAGCTGCACAGCCTCTCGCCCGCAGTAAAAAATAAAAAATACACTTTCGCTACTCACCTAAACAAAGACGGTTTTATAGAGTTGAAAGCTTTCAACTCTACTAAGTGGGAACACTCTGAGCCCCCCACCTCACGTCTAAAATAAACGTTTTGGCCAAAATGTTAAATATTTCACGGAAGGAAAATTTCACTCCGCTGCGCCCTCTACAGATCCGGTCTGTATGGAATTTTTCTATTGACAACTACTGTAGAGTAACTAAAAAATGTTTTCCTTCCGGTAAAATATTTAATATTTTGGCCAAAAAGTGTATTTTAGATGTGAGGTGGGTCTATAAAACCGTCTTTGTTTTGGTGAGTAGTGTGACGGCCCCCTGGGCCTTTGCTATAGGGTTATGTGTGTGTGTGTGTGTGTGTGTGTGTGTGTGTGTGTGTGTGTGTGTGTGTGTGTGTGTGTGTGTGTGTGTGTGTGTGTGTGTGTGTGTGTGTGTGTGCCTTTAACATTCCATTGCAGTGCTGGGTTGGAGTGTGGAGACTGAGACGATCAGTGGAAGGGGAGACACCTGGCCAATTGTCTCCTCACACTATAAAATTCCCATTCTACAACAGTTCACTCTCTTCAGTCCTCTCCAGGTCACAGGCGTGTGGCCACACAGGAGAGCATTTGTGTTTGCGTTCCCTATGTTGAGTTATTAGATTCAGTTCCAGTGGGCAGCATGTTTCCCTGCCTTTATGATTTGGAAACTTGACTTATTACTTAATTACTATTATTTCACTATTTGGTAAATAAACTTTACACTTATTTATGTATTCCTCTGTGTCGTCTCCCCTTTTTTGTTATGGTCTCTGAGCCAGACTGTAACAGTAGTGAAAGTGTATTTCTTATTTTTAGTGCCACATGCGGCCCCCACGTTCACTTAATGCGGCCCGCAGGTTAATATCAGAATATTGATATATTATTGATTTCAGCTGTTACAATTCCTAACATGCAAACATGACCCGCTTTAATTACTTCAGTCTAAAGTAGCTTAATGACTAGTACATAGTCAGTACAGTTACAATTCCATTGTCTTTTTTATGTCCAATGTATTCATATTGAAGTTCATAAAATTAACTAAGTTAATTAAGTATAACTAAATGCAATTTCAAGCCTTCTTGTTAAAAACACATTGCGATTTGACGCATTGTGAGCTTTCAGATCTGCTATTTTTCAGAAAATTTTGAATCACGCCCTCTGACTAATCCATATTACTATAAAAAACTGAAACTATCATTAAAACTAATCAAAATGAATCTAACAACAAACTAACTTAAAACCAATCAAAATTAAACAAGAGTCAAAACGGAATAAAAATGCGAAAACAACGTAACAACCTGGACGTGGAGCAGGGCGGCGCCGGTAGAAGCGGCCCCGCCCATGTAGGCGGCCTCGGCCACGCCCTTGAGCACGGCGGAGCCCGAGTCATGAGCGTCCAGGCTGAACACGGTGCCGGCTCTGCGGCCGTAGGTCACCAGAGCCAGCTGGGCCACGTCGCGGTTGACGTCGAACTGCACGCTGACGCTGCGCACGAAGTCGCGCAGCGCGGCGAAGTTCTCGCGACCCACGCCGCCCGAAGCGTCCAGGGCAAAGACCAGGTCCACCGCTTGGCCCAGGCATCCTGAAACACAAAGTACAACAGTACTGTAGGAGTGCATCCAACTAATGATCCAAATAATTTTGATTGTACGACCTAAGATTCAGAGTTATAATTTGGGATGCAAGGGTTCTTCTTTGACCTACTGGGAGAGTGTGTGCAAAGTTTCACGCAAAAACATAATCTTAACACATTGACTGCCAGAGGTTTTTCTATAACAGGATCAGCCAATGCCAGGAATTTTGACCATTCTGACTCATATTTGAGGACTCACAGAACATTTTGTGTTATGACTATAAACAAATATCTAAAAAAAAAAGCTTAGAATCTCTTCTTTTTTTCTGAAAAAAAAAGTGAGTTGATAGCATGTTCCGTTCTTTAGCTAGAGGTAGTTGAATACAGCTTGGTCTTCACCAAAAACAGACCTTTTTCTTTAGATTCAGAGTTATGAGGGTTTTAGTAAAAGGACACACTTTAGATGCATAAAATGATTTCAAAAGTGTTTGACATTTATTTTGCGCCTTCATTGACATCAGTCATGTAAACAATACTTGTTTATAAAAAGACATTTTAAAAAAAATGCTTTTGATTGTACATTTATCACTGTTTCCAAAGTGCAAGCTTATTTCAGCTCATTTCAAACAACATTATTCACTGTATTTTTTTTTTTCAAAGTGTTTTTTCCCCCAAATAATAAATAAGAATTCAAAGTTCAACAAGTGCAACATCAATACATTCATCGAGAGCTTCCTTTTCCAAACTTTTTGCCCACACAAGTCAAAATCTCAAGCCACACCTGTATTCATAGCAACAAATAGCAGATCTACTAGCTTTTACTGAGCTTTTAGATCAGCTTTTTGTTTTCTTTTATGCCATTTATGATAATTTGTGAAAATAAATAAATAAATAAAAATAAGGTCTGTCTGTCTGTCTGTCTGTCTGTCTGTCAGTCAGGCTTCAGACTGTGACCCCCCCAAAATAATCATATTTGAACTGGGGACCTCATTTTGTTTGAAAATAGCAGATCTACAAGCCAGCCCTTTATTTCTCTCTCTCTCTCTCTCTCTCTCTCTCTCTCTCGTTCCCAACCCGAGATCCCAACCCGCAGGTTGAACACCCTCTTCTAGTGGCCACGTGGGACACATTGTTGCCAGGTTGTGAGAGAGAAATAAGCAACCAGGTCTATGAAAACAAGCCCAAAACAAACGAGAGATGTGGTCGCCTCGCTATCATTACTTTGAAACAAATAAAGAAAAACTTATTGCGATCATTGCGGGCGTCAGTCGCCATGAATCCTGTGTGTGTGTGTGTGTGTGTGTGTGTGCGCGCGCGCGCGCGTGTGTAGTTGTCCATCGCTATGTTGTTTGTGTGTGTGTGTGTGTGTGTGTGTGTGTGTGTGTGTGTGTGTGTGTGTGTGTGTGTGTGTGTGTGTGTGTGTGTGTGTGTGTGTGTGTGTGTGTGTGTGTGTGTGTGTGTGTGTGCGCGCGCGCGTCCGCCTCACTACAGGCTGCTCGCAGCCTCGCATATACACACAAGTTGCGTCCATGGAGTTTTATGGATAAATCCGTGTGCCATGATCGGTGCGGAGCCCAGGGACCCCCTGGGCTTGGAGGTTGTGTATATGGGTGTGTGTGTGTAGTTGCCCATCGCTACGTTGTTTGAAACAAAAGTAACCTCGCATCACCAGTCTTTCCACCTTGGAGGAAAAAACAAAACAAAAGGCGGCCGTCCATGGAGTTTTTTTTTTATATGGACATCACACCGTGTGCCATGATCCCACCGTATTGCAGAAAACTGCTAAAGGTAGGCTAAGGTTATTTTTCCACCGTCCCTGTGCGCGGACTGGAGGTGGACCCTCCGGTGGGGGGTCCCTGGGCTTGGAGGTTGTGTGTGTGTGTGTGTGGGGGGGGGGGGGTGCGGATTGTGTGTGTGTGTGTGTGTGTGTGTGTGTGTGTGTGTGTGTGTGTGTGTGTGTGTGTGTGTGTGTGTGTGTGTGTGTGTGTAACAAATGTAACCAAATGGACCCGTACGGGTCCATTTGGTTACATTTGTTACACTCTCAGAGTTAAATGAAACAGTGAGGATTTGTATCATCTTACCGTGTGTGTGTGTGTGTGTGTGTGTGTGTGTGTGTGTGTGTACACTCAGCGATCAGTGAGGGCTGCAGCCAGGCAGGGGGAGAGAGGCTGCTCGCTCGGTCGGATCGCTCGCTCGGATCAAACTTGATACAAACAGATAAAACTTTCGGTGTGATAGAGATTGGCGGACCCCCTGACCTTATGCAGCTTCAGTGCTTTGTAATAATAGGTTTTGTGGTCTAGATGGATGATATTTTGTGAAGATGTGCCTGAGGGGGTAATCTGCGCATTGTGCTGCATGTTTGCTTGCCACGGGTGCTGCTTCCTTACTCAACACAGGCAGCCGCTTGCTGCTGGGATCAAACTTTCAGTTTAATATGACTTCATGTGACTTTAGTGTTTTGTAATAACAAGTTTTATATTATCACTTGACCAGATAATGAGATTTTACAACTTTTCTGTGGTCTAGATGGATGAAATTTCTTGACAATGTAGGGAATGACTTAATCTAATGTAAAATACAAAAAAGACCACTTTGCGTAGATCTACGCGATTGGCACGCTGCGGCTTTAAATAGGTTCGCGTAGATCTACGCCATTGGCAGTCAATGTGTTAATATATTTTGTGGTTACGGCCGAAGACTAACATTAACAAAATAGTGGAAAAGATGAGTGTTAAACTGTTGCAAAAAAAATGTGCTCTTGAGCGTGCTCTTACATACTGGGGGAAGTGTACACAGTACACATTGCCTATCCTTATTGAAAGGATCATGCTGTTCCCACCCTATAATGGCCTATGTCAAGAGTGTGACCTATAAGCCATTTTATGCCTATTTTGTGCCTAAGTCAGAGACAATGACTTAGGCAAAAAAAAGCCCACGTCTGGAGTAAGTCACTTACTCAAGAAATGATTTGGCCTAAATCAGTTTTTTTTTTTTTTTTTACTTTGTCTTTACTTTTCAGACAAGAACAAAACATACATTCAGAATAGACATGACAGAAAAGGAAAACAAAAAACAAAACAGAAAAATACAATAAAGTACAATACAGTAAAATAAATGAAAAAGGGAAGGAAAGAAAACAGAGGCGGGGGTATACACTATTTACTCTTAAACAAATACCATTTCTCCCATCGTTTCTCAAATATCTCTGTCAAAACACAAATTGGCCTAATTAATTTAATCCTCTTATGTTACATAACTGACGGACAGCGTTATTTGTATGTCAATAGTCATATATTGTAATAAACTTTTTGGGTGAAATGATTAAGAAATCATAGTTTGTTTTGGTCAAGTTGTTCTATTTTCTGAAAAACAAAAACAAAATGCCATTACGTTAGGAAGGTGATGTAGTTGCAGGGTGATGCACTTTACCAGGTGAGCTACCAGGGTGTCTAGTACTAGTTCTGTAATCACTTTCAACCTCCCCTCCCTATTTTGGGCATGTCATTATAGGCAACATTTTTTATTAATGTTTGTTTTATTTTAACCAATCTGTATAGTGCATTATGGAAAATAAAACATACAGTAATAGGATAGAGTGCAGAGGTTGGAGGTGGTCTCCCTACTCTCTTCCATTGAGACCCTGTGGTCAGGTAGGACACCTACTGGTTGACAAGTAGTACTGCATGAAGGTCACGTTTAAATCATCCTCTGCTATAGTGGGCTTTCTGTTCGGGGCCCTGGGTTCAAATGCCAGGTTGGACACAAATGTAGCACAATGCAGCTTTAAGTGGTCAAGTGTAGAGAAATGTACACTCGTGTTTTATTTTAGTATTTAGTACATTGAGTTAGTATGAAATGAACTACAGTATACTGTAATGTACCTTGGCTGTCCACACTGCAGATCTTGGCCTTGAGCTCAGAGATCTTGGCATTGAATCTGTCCGCCGTGGGGTAGGTGAGAGTTCGCTGGGGGTTGCCGGTGATGTTGTTGAGCTGGCCCTGTAAAGGCAAGGCAACAGATACTTTTAACCCATTAAGACCTGGAACTGTGTCATTTTTGATTTGAGCTAAAAAGCAGCACAGAGTGCCGCGCTACGAGCTTGTAGATCTGCTATTTTTGAAAATGTGTGTAAATCTTTGAATACATATATTTTTAAAGCGAACATTTTTAACTCAAATCTTTGCTTCTGGGGGTCCCTGGAACAAAATATTTTGATGGGGGTCGGCAGCCAAATACATACCCACCCACCCTCCCCTTACCTTTAAGGATTCTGGCCCCACCCACCCACCGTCCCCTTACCTTTAAGGACTCTGGCCCCACCCCTATGAGGAAGATCTCTCTGTCCCGGGCGTACTTGGCGGGCTCCAGCACCTCGTCGGCGGAGCGGCTGGCGGTGAGCAGCACCACCACGCGCGGCAGGTCGTCCGACACGTCGGCGAACACCGGCGCGCTCAGGAAGCCGTGGCGCGTCACGTAGCGGAGCGCCAGGCCCGCGTTCGTCTCCCCTCCCATTGGCTGGAGGGCGTCCACGGCGTTGAGAAGGCCCCGCACGTTGCCCGTGAACTTCCCCACCTGTGGTGAGGGAAGAAGTTAGGTTTATTTGTTTTACTTGAGTAAGAATACCACAATGTTGAAATACTCTGTTACGAGTAAAATTAATGGCATCAAAATATGCCAATATGTCCCATTTCACACGTTCTTTCGAAAGCAGGGCTCTTCAACAGGGGGTCCTCAGAGTTACTACAGGGGGTCTGCCAAAAATCTTTGTGTGATAGGAACTACTTCTTTTACAGCTTGTGTAGGAGAGACAGACAGTAGGACAGCTGACAGACAGACAGTATAGGAGAGACAGACAGTAGGACAGCTGAGAGACAGACAGTGTAGGAGAGACAGACAGTATGCTGAGAGACAGACAGTGTAGGAGAGACAGACAGTAGGACAGCTGAGAGACAGACAGTGTAGGAGAGACAGACAGTAGGACAGCTGAGAGACAGACAGTGTAGGAGAGACAGACAGTAGGACAGCTGAGCGGGAGACAGTGTAGGAGAGACAGACAGTAGGACAGCTGAGAGGGAGACAGTGTAGGAGAGACAGACAGTAGGACAGAGTTGAAAGACAGACAGTGTGGTGGGAGAGACAGAGAGCAGGTCAGAGCTGAGATGGAGACAGTGTGGTAGGAGAGACAGAGAGCAGGTCAGAGCTGAGAGGGAGACAGTAAGCGCCCACCTGGGCGTCCACGCGCGCCTCTCCGCCAAACACGGCCAAGCCCACTTTGGTGGGCGTGTCTGAGCCGATGACGGCCTGCAGGAAACGCTTGAGGAAGGACTTGATCTGGAGGAAGCCCTCCAGGGTGATGGTGGTAGAACCTTCCAGCAGGAACAGCAGGTCCACCGAGCAGTCCAGAGACAGAGCAGGAGCTGTGGACACACACATATACTAATGAGACCCACCTGCTGCCTCCATTGACAACACATTCTCACAGATAGGCGTCAGTTATTTCCGCTCTGTCATTTTAACTCCCTAATGCGTCACTATAGGACTACAAAAACTAAAAGGCACGCACAGGACAGCTGCCTCGTGGCTTATCTGGTAGCAGCACTTGACTGGAAACCTCCCCTGATCGAAATACCACAAAATTGTTTTGTTGTTAGTGTTAGGTTTAGGCATCATTTTAGGAGGTTAGGGTTAGGATTGGGGTTAGGTTTAGGCATAGTTTTGTCAGCATGCAACGTCGCCATGGCGCCCCGTCACGTCAAAACTTGACTTTCAGGGCGTCCTGTCATGTCAAAACTTGACTTTCAGGGCGTCCCGTCATGTCAAAACTTGACTTTCAGGGCGTCCCGTCATGTCAAAACTTGACTTTCAGGGCGTCCCGTCATGTAAAAACTTGACTTTCAGGGCGTCCCATCATGTAAAAACTTGACTTTCAGGGCATCCTGTCATGTCAAAACTTTACGTTTCAGGGCTACTGACAGAGCGGCAAAATGTGACGCCTTGGGAGTGAGAACGGGTTGCCATTGATGCTACAGTAGCCAATGGCCAAGATATGGCTACCGTTGTTATGTTACATGCATTTATTTGTCATGTTAGCATGGGTTTTATCGCCTTCTATGGCTGACAAGGGAATCAGTTTTTTTCAGTTTCATCGCCATTGGTTATCAGAGTTCATGTGACCAATAATCCTTTAATCAAGGGTTCATTAGTTACACCTTGTAGAACTAGCGAGCTGAAAAACTGCATTTGCCTGTGTTTGGATCTCATGGAAGCGTTGTTTGTGAGTATCTTTGGATTATTAATTCATTATAGTTATTATACATTATAGTTTGTTTAAAGTTGTAAAAAAAAAAGAGACATTTCATGTTCTATTATTTCATTGTACATTTGCTTGATTACAACATTCATAGTGAATTGATTTGTATTTTGAATTGATGTCATAAGTTCATTGTATTTCATATTTGCCATTTCAAATTGTTACATGGTCCTTTTAGTATTTTACAGTTTCACACTCACAGATTTAATAAACGGACGTAACATTTTACATTCAAACAAAGAGGACGAGTGTTTGCGCTGGTGATGTGTGCTCAGGACAGGTGCCAATCCTTCTCATGTTTTCACTTAGGTTTGTTTTCTTTGACCACCATGTTAAGAATGTAATTTAGCTATAGCATGCTATTTAGATAGATGCCAGGTTCAGTGTTTACCTGGTATCCTATAGCTTCAATGTACATATAGTTATTCCAATAGTATATTGTTTAGACTGATGCTAGGTTCTTGGTTTACCTGTCATCTTAGTTTCTTGAGGCACTACACTGTCTCTCTGCATTCTATGTGATTACCTTGCTTAGTGTAAGTCCCTCTTGATAAGAACGTCTGCTAAATGCCTAAATTATAAATAGTAATTGTACATTTATAAGTCATTTAGGACTAGTAACTAACCAGTAATTACTGATTTAAGCCATGTGATTAACCCTAAACCTAACCACAACCCCAAACTAACCCAACCTAAAAAACTTTTGTAACCATATATTACCCTGTTCACATGAAAATGGTCCTAACAATGCCGATTTGTATAGATATACTTGTGGGGACATTAAGGTTCCCACCATAAGTTTTATAATTATTATAATTATAATGCTGAATAATGTAACAGTACAGACCACAGTGTGGGTCTCCTCCATATCCAGGTGGACAGACACAGTGGAAACTCTGTGAACCTTCTGACACACATGTTCCACCGTTTAGACACGGCTGGGAGTCACAGGGATCTGCGGGACAGAGAAGCAAACGCTTTCTAGAGTCAGGGTTTAAATAAGAAAATATATGTCTGCTGACGGGCCGAAACCAGCTATCTAAATGTTGTTGTTTTTTTCAGGACATGAAAAAACAAAACAAAAACGGTTTTGTTCATCATTGATAAGAACAGCTGAATGGACCTTCAAGCTCACAATGAGGTTGGAGGTCAAAAGGGGGTGGAGCCTGGAGTCAGCAAAAACAGCTAACTCCACCCTCCTTTGGTGGAGTTAGCTGGTTTAGCAGACAGTTTGAGGATCCAATGGAGTTAGCTGGTTTTGTCAGAAGTGCTTTTTTAATACTTTTCATTGGCTCAATATTGTTTTAATCAACACACAGACGTAAAGGGAAAATAAAAGGAAAACAATTGAGCTGGTTTCTGCCCGACAGCAACATAAGCAGAAAGAGACAGAAAGAGAGAGTGTTTACCTGGACAGATGGTTCGATGGCAGACCGTCTGGTGTCTGATGTAAACTTTGTTGTACCTGTATTAAGCACATACACACATGCGTACACACACATGCACACACACGCACAAACGCACGCACAAACAAACGCACATAGCTGGACTCAGATGGAATCGACTCACTTGGAATAAGTTATTGGCTGTTATAGAGTAGAAGAAGAACACAGCCAACAATCCTAAATCTCTAAGCATTCACATTACAAACAGCATCTGTATCCTTTTACAATACTAGACCATACCCGGTCGACGCATCCGTGGGGGGATATACGCACATGATCTGGCAACCCGGGAGCCAGTTCGTCCCATAGCTGGGCAGCCCCGTAACCATGGCGACAGTGTTTTACACAAAAACGCTAATAAGAAGCTGTGATTTGATGAAATCGAAAAACGGGCTTCACAGTTAAGTTCAGATGGTAATGGTGAATGGCTGTGTGCAAAATCAGAGCAATTGGTCCAGCCACTGAGGAGAACCGGGTTGTGACACCACTACACTCAACACTACAGAGGTTACTAGAATTATAGTAGGATTACACCAATATATTCTACATAATACAACATACAACAAATAGTCTGCTGATGTAAATGCAATCACAGAAACTACTGTTTAACTATTGACTGTGAATGCTTTGATTGACCAAACAGGATCACCTATTCAACATATATCTTAGGCTCATCCGCTCATAATTTATCTCTGCACTCCCTCAGTAATTGCAACTGCTTCCATAATAGTGTTTCATTTTTGTTTAGCTTTTATTTTATTATTGCACGTTTTCAATAGGTGCTGTTATCGTTGCTTTGTGGCATTTGCTACACTTGCAATTTTTTACTTTTGTTATGTTGTTGCATGTTGTTGACACCTTACTGCTACTATCCTGGACAGGGCTCCCTCGAAAACCAGATTTTGTATCTCAACAGGATTTTGCCTGTGTATAAATAAAGGTAAAAGGAAAAATGCCTGTGTCTATGGGAGGTGTATGTGTGTCTATGCCAGTGGTTCTCAACCTGGGGGGGTCCCCAAATGATTTTGAGGGGTCCCCAGATGATTAACTTAATGTGCAACATTGTTTTCTCACTCATCAGTAAAAAAATCACACCCTGTGTGAAGGTAGCGGCGCCTTTGAATACATTATGTCATCGATATGTGTTTATAATGTGTTTATAGCCATGTGTCATGTGAAGCTTGACCAATCACTTTGTTGACGGGTCTGACCAATCAGAGCGTCGACGACAGATAAAGTTAAATTGAGGATCTAACTTTAAATAACTTACCTAGAAGGAGACTTTAGCCAAATAAAAATATATACAAAAAAAACCATGAGGAAATAAAAAATAAACCTTGACATCATAGTGATGTCATGAATAGTCCCCTTGCCTGACAAATCACAACCTTGACGGGCCTGACCAATCGGAACCTTGACGGGCCTGACCAATCAGAACCTTGACGGGCCTGACCAATCAGAACCTTAACGGACTCTTGGATTCTCGATCGTCTCTATCAAACCATTCTGTCATAACGGATGACTGGGTCCCGAACTCAGACTTTCTATACATTCACCCTTCATCTGTTCTTGTATCTTTCTCTTTCTATTCGTCATATTAACTTTAAATAACTTACCTAGACGGAGACTTTAGCCAAATGAATAATAAGATGAAGTCATTGTCATCGTTTATATAGACATCGAATTCTATATTCATGACATCATAGTGATGTCATGAATAGTGACCAATCACAACTTTGGCGCACCTGACCAATCAGAACGTTGACGCACCTGACCAATCAGAACGTTGACGCACCTGACCAATCAGAACGTTGACGCAAAAGCCAGGCATAGAGGGCTAATATCCGCTCTATACCTAAAGGTATAGAGCGGCTAGCGCCGCTAAAAAACACATACAGTGTAAGTGTATACACTATACAGGCTATCTGCACATTGCTAAAGTCACAATTTAAGGACTTTTAAGACCTTTATACTATACTAATAATACTATGTCTAAAGTAATCAACCAATTATACTATAAAACATTGTCAAACATTGGCCAAATTGTGAAATATTACCTGATAAGCCCCAAGCTACAAGCTCCTTGGTGTGGAAAAGAGTCAAACTAAATGTAATGCCTCAACTCCTACAATTCCAAGTGCTTGTCATGATGGAGGGTCCCCAGTTCAAATACGTTTTTTTTGTCACCTGTAGTAAGGGCACGTGGAGGTGTACGGGGAATAGCCTTTAGAGCCTTTCCAACACATGAAGTTGCCCTGCAGTTCTTTGACGGTCTCCAGGGTCTTCCTCTCACATGGATACGTCTCTACCTGACAGCCTGGAGACAGGAGAGGAACGAGGGATGATTCACAGTTAGACACGAAGGAAGAGAAGAGGAGGGATTTAGGGGCCGAGAGAGAGGTAGAGAGGGAAGGGACTCCCTCTTCCTTTGGTGTGTCGCCCAGGTGCAGCCTAAACCCTAACCTTTAACTTCACAAAAACTATGCCTATAATCCTAACCTTAACCCTAACCTCACAAACACTATGCCTAAACCTAACCCTAACCTCACAAACACTGTGCCTAAACCTAACCCTAGCCTCACAAACACTGTGCCTAACCCTTACCCTAACCTCACAAATACTATGCATAATCCTAAACTTTACCCTAACCCTAACCTCACAAACACTATGCCTAACCCTAACCCTAACCTCAAAAACACTATGCCTAAAATGGTAAATGCCAATGGTGCATTTATATAGCGCTTTTATCCAAAGCGCTTTACATAGCCTGTGCATTACATTCACCCATTCACACACACATAGCGGAGGAAACCATGCAAGGCACCAACCTGCTTATCGGGAGCAATTAGGGGTTCAGGGTCTTGCTCAAGGACACTTCAACACTAACTCTGGGGGAGCCCCCCAGCCCGGGATCGAACTGGGAACCTTGAGGAACCTTAGAGGCCAATTTCTTTTCTAAATCCATTTTTGTGTATTCTTATGTCTAAAGTCCCTAAAAGTCGATGTATAATTACTTCCTGTAAACTCAAATGTACTGCGTGATGACATAGATAGACCTTTATGAATATAAATGAATGTTGATTTCATTCACCGGGTTTGTTTCCCATAGCTCTCGTTCCTCCACTCGCACCTGACTTTAATTAAGAAGACACTCTTGGGCTGCAAAGATATTTATCTAACTCAAGTTGACAGCCAGACGGAGCATTACTCGTTTTAAACTTAAACATTACACAAAAAATATGGATTCTATAGCAAATTCCATTCCATAGTAAAAGTTTGCGTGTGCACGGAAGACGAAAATGTCATTCGCAGACAAAACGCAGGGGTGGCCTTACACTTAGACAGGCACTTGAACCCTAGCATCGCTATTCTAGGGCGAAAATAACAGATGCTAGTCGGCGTTGCGCCGCACTGTTATTTAGAGCCCTTTGGAATCCAGTCATCTAAGTCTTAATTGGTTAAGTTACCTGCATTACACAGGAGTGGCATCACACACACGGAAGGTACTGAGAGTGTTTCAAAGCCCACCTCTTCAATATGGCTTTCCCCAGCTAACTACACACCCCCCTGTCTCACCATTCCACTGTTTTAATTGATTTTATTCCCTAGTCTTATCCTTTTCTTAGTGTTTATATTCCTAATAAAGTTGATTTTGTCCCCCCTCCCCACCACCCCCCATGTAAAGCGTCTTTAGGTGCTTAGAAAAGCGCTGTATACATTTGAGATATTATTATTATTATTTGTTACCTGCAGGCGTGGCATTACACACACTGAAGGTAGTCAGCGTGGTGTACAGGCCATTGACAGCGTCGTGGAAATGCTCGGCGAAGAAAACATGGCTCTCCATGGGCTCACTGGCCAGGGCATGAAGCTCCTCCCACCTGGAAGACGGAGAAAGACATGTAGAGAGATGACCTGCAAGGCAGTCAAGGTCATGGCACCTCCGTACCTTCAGGACGTGATCCACTCCTTACACCCCTTCGAATTCACTCAGATCAGCTAAATAGGTGTCTGTCCCTCCCTTATCTACAATTTACAATTACCTGCGAGTCTACAACACCCTGGTCAACGCTCCAGGCATCGTAGACTCATTCTCCCTCTTGACTCCCAAGCTGTGGAATGACCTCTGACCTCCCCTCCCAGTCAGAACTGCAGACTCATTCTCCATTTTCGCCACATTTTGAAAACTCACCTCTTAACACATGGGGTGCCAAAACCGCATTTATACGGTTTTGCAAAAGGTGCAAAAAGTGACGCGGAGTGCCAAAACCGTATTTAAACGGTTTTGGTGTCTTTTTGTTTTTTTCCACACGGGAGGGGCTAGAGCAGCTCTGGGAGTACCCATTGTGATCCTGAGAAGGATAGGCCAGATGGATCACCGGAAAAAAAAACATGGCTCCCCATCCGCTTCCTGTCTATTTCCTTCTTTAAAACATCTGTATCTCCGAATCTGTTTCCGGTGGGGAAAACCGGTCATGCGCGATGCGCGATCCCTCCCCGTTGTAACTCGCGAGTGAAATGTTATCGTTCCAGGATGTAGCCAGGGTCATCGCGCTACATGAATGCATGCTTTTTTTTACGTGGATTTGCTCGTCGTGGAGTCTAGAGCTTTAAACAGCAAAGCGCAGTCAATGGGGAGAATGCTGGCACCTACGGTAAGTTGTTATTAAAAAAATCAGGCACCCAATGTGTTGACTCCACCTCACCCCCCCTAGCACTCACCTATTCAGACTCCACCTCACCCCCTAGCACTCATTGTGTTGTACTGTTTAGACACAACCAATAAATACTGTACACTGGAGAGGGATATATTTCACAGACTGAACAGCCTGCACAGAAAGCACAATACATCATGTTTCCAGTTATTGCCACACCTCAAGTGCAAAGTATGGGGGCTTTAGGGTCGGGAATGGCCTCTAACTGAGGTCTCCTCAATAAACAAACAATGGTGTAAAATAAATATAAAAAGGATGCTATTATCTAAAAGTAATGGTATTCACAATATCAAACACTATTAGTCTGGCCATGCCAGGCTACCAAACACTGGCTACATGCCAATGGCTACATCCAAGAACAGTTTCAACTCAGTGTGGCCTTGTGGTTAGAGTGTCCGCCCTGAGATTGGGAGGTCGTGGTTCGATTCCCTGGCCGGGTCATACCAACGACTATTTAAAAAATGGGTCCCAATGCCTCCCTACTTGGCCCTCAGCAAGGCTTACTTACTTGTCATTTGTTGACAAGGGTTCATGACATTTACTGTATGAACTTACTTAGTCACTCTGGATATGAGTGTCTGCTAAATGCCTAAGTTGTAAATTATAGAGACAGACAGTTGACACTAGAGGGAGCTAGAGTTCAGTGTAAAACACTCTTTAACCCAGTGGTTCTCAAATGTCATGTCAAGCACCCCCAAAATTATATATATATTTGAAATCTATACAATTCATAAAAATCCTTTGAAAATAGCCAATCTACAAGCTCACAATTGTGAGCTTGTAGATCGTCTATTTTCAAATGGCCAAAATGTATACAGGGCTGAAGTGGGTAATGTATGTTTTGTAATAATAATAAAAATCTACAAAGTAACTAGTAACTAAAGTTTTCAAATAATTGTAGTGGAGTAAAAAGTACAATATTTTCCTCTGGGATGTAGTGGAGTAGAAGTAAAAGTACAGAAAATCGGAA
The DNA here is from genome assembly GCF_963454915.1 of Gymnoscopelus microlampas. Classification (NCBI taxonomy): domain Eukaryota; kingdom Metazoa; phylum Chordata; class Actinopteri; order Myctophiformes; family Myctophidae; genus Gymnoscopelus; species Gymnoscopelus microlampas. Next base: position 2,504,033 of record NC_139951.1, read on the forward strand.
ATACTCCGGTAAAGTAAAAAAGACCTCAAAATTGCACTTAAGTACAGTACTTGAGTAAAGGTACTTAGCTACTTTACACCATGGGTTAACAAACTTTTCAGCCCGCGACCCCAAAATAATGCGGTCATTGACTCGCGACCCCACCTAACCCTGGAGGTAATTTATGCACATAAACTTTTTTTTTTAAAGCATTTGTAATGTATTAAAATGGTCAAATGAACTATTTGTAATCATTTTAGATTGTATTTCATCCATTCTGTTGAAAAAAGAAATGAAATGTTACCAATGATACTAATGAAGGCTCTGTTCCATTTAGTGTAGCACAGTGGTTTCCACGACCCCCATAACTCTGAGAGTGTACAAATGGAACCAAATGGACCCTTACGGTTTCCATTTGGTTCCATTTGTACACTCTCAGAGTTACACACCTGTAAGGGGCCATTTGGAAGGTTTCCAGTGGGCCAACATGCACAATATCAGCACCCTGACTGTTTGACCAGAATGGAACAGAGCCTTCATTAGTATCATTGGTAACACCTGTGAATGTCTTCATAATATGGCTGCTGTGAATAGGGCCTATTTCGTGACCCCACCGTCAGTGTCCCGCGACCCAAAGTTGGGGAGCCCCTGCTTTACACCACTGGTCCATCAGACGTACCTGGGGTACCGCAGGCCCACAGCGAACAGCACCACCCCGCTCTCCTTCAGCTGGGCGGCCGCCCGCGCCACGTTGCCTTGGGAGCGCCCGTCCGACAGCAGGATGGCCATCCTGGCCACGCTGGAGGCGTTCCGGCCCCCCGGGAAGCCTTTCCTCAGGAGCCACTTCATGGCCAGACCCGTCTGGGTGCTGCCCCCCCTGCAAAGCACACGCATCAAAGGGAAAAAAACACAGGTTGAGTCATAGTGAATCCAATCCACAAGCTTCCAGTGTCACATGAGGCCTTGCGGGAATTATGGGCATCACTTCCTGTTGTCGGTCATTCAATTCATGTGATTAGAGCTTGTTAAAGGTAGGGTAAGTGATTTACTTTGGTTAAAATAAGTGTTAAATATCTCTATATTCTGATAGTACTCATTGCTATAGAGTGTTTGTTCAGTAAAAGGAGTCTCCTTGTCTCTCCAGCTCTTTATAAAACAGAAAATGCATTTTCGTTTCAGTTTCATTTACAATCTTATCTAATCAGGATAGAGAACTCAATCAGGATATAGATTAAACAAGTGAAATTGGAAGTGATGACATTAAGAAATGAGCAGACACAATTGGAACTGGAACACTATAAAAATGAAGCTTAAAAATGGGTACTTTCTCCTGATTGGCTGAGATTTTGACACCTACCGGAAAATGTATTTTCTGTTTATTAAAGAGCTGGGAGACTCCTGTTACTGAACAAACACTCTATAGCAATGAGTACTATCAGAATATAGTGCTTTAACCTTTTAACAAAATACCTTTTGTTTTAACCCAAAAATATCACTTACCCTACCTTTAAGTGACTTCATTGCTTGATAATTAAACGTTGATCAGTAATTCAAATCAGCTGTGTGGAGGAAGATCTTGTAGGTAAGTAGGCAGACTAATGTATGCACTGTATACGGCATATGCAGCATAATACGGTAGAACACACCACTGAGGATGTGTTCCCACATTATTGTTGACTGATTTGATCCCTCAAATATATTGGATGACTAACAGGTTCTCAGTGTTCATTTATACATGCATGTGTAACACTGAGAGTGTGCAATTGTAACCAAATGAACCCTTTGTTTGTTTGTTAAAATAAAGTAAGTGTAAATTGTATTGTAAAAAGTGTATTCTGATAGCAATCGTTGCTATAGTTCGGTGTAACCTGTCAGAATCTCTTGATCTTGAGGACAACAGATAATTATGGTCTGTTAAAGGGATATTTCACTTTCAAAAAAACGTTGGGTCATTTTATCGTCTACTCAGGCTTTTGTGAGCCTTTGTGAGAATATTAAAAATAAATGAAAAAAGTTATTGAAAAAACACAGTCTCCTCACGTATTAGAAGGACAATATCAGTCACCAGAACTAAGGACGGGTGTTTCTGATGAATCTAACATTGTTAAAATGGAGTTTGAACTTGAAGTTACAATGGGTTTGTGTAGGAAGGGGGCGTGTCTGATAAACTGAATATCAAATATCTAAATACTGAATCAAGCAACTTAAAAAGTGTCTGGAAGGCTGACAAAAGCCTGAGTAGACAATAAAATGACCCAAAGTTTTTTTGAAAGTGAAATATCCCTTTAAGTTCTTGCTCTTGGAGGTTGAGGCTAATTATCTCTGAACTATCTCAGTCTGTCTGTCTGTCTGTCTGTCTGTCTGTCTGTCTGTCTGTCTGTCTGCCTGCCTGCCTGCCTGCCTGTCCTTCATACACAGACAGGAAGTAATGCGTGTGCCAGGACAGGCATAACAGATGTCATTACATTGTTCACCTGCTAAAGCAAAGCTCTAGTTTCTAGCTAAATAAGTCATTACATTAACTTAGATAGCATGCATGCACACACGCAGTGTGAACAATCTCCAAGAAAAAACTGCGGTAGTGTGGCAGACACACACACACACACACACACACACACACACACACACACACACACACACACACACACACACACACACACACACACACACACACACACACACACACACACACACTCTCCCTTATCTTTGACCTGCCAGCTTAGCTCATCTTATCTAATATCCGGTGACCACCCACACCTAATCTGAAATTAATTTGTTTTTCGTTTGCAGAGCCCACAAGTAATTAGTTTCTGCCTGTGTGTGTGTGTGTGTGTGTGTGTGTGTGTGTGTGTGTGTGTGTGTGTGTGTGTGTGTGTGTGTGTGTGTGTGTGTGTGTGTGTGTGTGTGTGTGTGTGTGTGTCTGTGTGTCTTTGTGTCTGTGTGATAGCTGATTCAGATGTAGAATTTATACAAATATATTCAAAGTTAAGAAAAGACAGGAGGCCTGATTTGCTTCTGTAATAGCAGTGTAGGATTTTTCTATCTCTCTTATTTAGGATAAGATAACTTAAACAGGGAAAGTACAGTGTTGTTTTAGATTTTAGCATTGGCTATTCAAAAATAGCAGATCTACACTCAGTGCCACGCTATGAGCTTGTAGATATGCTATTTTTGAATAGCCAAAGTATAGAATAATATAAAGTGGTCACACAGATGCGTTCCTGGTTTTAATGTGAGATTTTTGTGAGGGTGCCTACCCTAGGGGACACGGGGAGAACATGCAAACTCCACACAGAAAGGCCCTTTCGCCAACCCCACCTAGGGTATGGGCACTGATGACGCGGAGGAGAGAACACGCCCACAGCGCCCACAGTGTCCCCGGCGTACTATTAGTTTTATTTCAAATACGATCATTTTAAGCCTCCTGCACTCTACTCACGTCCTCCATTCCTTTCTTAGTCCCGCCTCCAAGTGAGGAGGAGAGGGTTAGATTTGAGTCTGGAGGACCGTTCACACACACACACACACACACACACACACACACACACACACACACACACACACACACACACACACACACACACACACACACACACACACACACAGTGTTGTGTTCAAATGTTTAGGATATGATCAGATCTTAGAAGTCTGTGACACAGCTTTTAGACCCCATCTCCCAGACGGCGTATATTCCATCCCATAGCCCATAGTATTATTTATAAAGAGTCATTTCAGAGCTCTACAACATTTAACAGCACATTTTACGTAATACTTCGCCATACAATGGTGCCGTGCGACACAAGTAGTGATATATTTATTTAATTCAAATTATTACATTTTTATAAATAAATACATTTTAAGTTTTGCTTAAAATGACACCAGGTTGAAAGTAGTTATTATTATTTTGTTGTTGTCACGGTCCGCTCCTCGGATCGTGGACTGTGACTTTATTATTTAGCCTTTGTCTGACCTTTTACGGTATGGACCCTTTTGGACCCTTTTGGCCACTCTTCCTGTTGTATTGTTTCCCTGTTCTCCTTGTACCTTTATTCTGTAGTGTCGTCTTGGTGTTTCCTGTCTGCCCTAGTTGTTGTTTCCTGTCCTGTCTCACCAGTATGTCTTTGCGATTGTAGGTCACCTGTGTCTTGTTCTGTTACAGCCAATCATGTGTTAATTGTCCTTTGTTCTCACCTGTGCCTAGTTAGTCCCTGTCTATTATATGCCCCTCTGTTTCCAGTCTGTGTTGGTTCATTAATGTTGTTGCAGTGTTCTGTCTGTTACCTTGTGTTGCCGTGTATTCCCTGTTTAGTTAATAAACCCCCCTGCATCTGTATTGCTCTGTCTCCGCTCACTGTGTGCGCTTTACAACTCTCTGCCCCGCACCGTGACAGTTGTTGCTTTTTCTCCCCAAGTTAGTCCTTGTGGCAATTAATTCCTCTCCACACACATGTGTGTGTTGTCACTAGGGGTGGGACGATATGGATACGATATCTGTGGCGATATTAGGCCCTCGATAACAATAATATCACGATATTCGATATATTGCGATATATTGCGATATCACGATATATTACATGAAATTTCACCAACGTTATATCACGATAGTCCTTGTACTCAAATACAGAGTCGGAAAAACAACGTATCACAAACTAAACTTTTTTTTTGAATATTGATTTTTTTCGGCAGTATATCGATTATTTATCGTGGGAGAAAGTATCGCGCGATATCGATATATCGTCCCACCCCTAGTTGTCACCTACCAGCGAGGAGCCCCCGCCGCGAGGACGTAGGGCCTTCGGCCTACTCCTCCCGCCCAACACTCCCCTGCTGACAGGCTCCGCCCCCAGCCCGTAGGAGTACATGCAATGACGAATACCACCCTCCCCGCCCGGCTTCCCTCCCCCGAACAATTGTGTTCGTACAGACGAAGCTGGATGCACCACGGGGGGACTCAAACCCACAACCCCTGCGGGTGGGCAGGGGCTTTACCGCTGCGCCGCCCGAGCGCATTAACCCTTTAAAGGGCAAGACCACTTTGGTAGAGGTTTGGGTTGTGTAGTTACCTTGCCATGATGTAACTCCAAAGGTGGGCAAGAAAAAAAAATTGCTCCATTGATTAGAAATTGATAATTCAAAATATGCTCCTCATTGACTTACATTGTATGGTAAAACTGCTCTCAAAGTCACTCTTTTAGCACAAAAACGAACGCAAACAAAGTTGATTCAGACAATATAGAACATCACCAAACCCAGTACTGTTTTTTTTTAAATAAAAATGTCAACTTCCTGTTGATTTTGCCATTTTTAATAAGTAGAAAACCCGGACTGGATCGGCGGATCCGGATCCAGATCTTCAAATAGTAAAATCAACAGGAAGTTGACATTTTTATTTTAAAAAACAAACAGTACTGGGTTTGGTGATGCTCTATATTTTTCTGAATCAGCTACGTTTGGGTTCATTTATGTGCTAAAAGAGTGACTTTGAGAGCTGTTTTACCGTACAATGTTAGTCAATGAGGAGCATATTTGAATTATCAATTTCTAATCAATGGAGCGATTATTTTTGATTTCTTGTCCACCTTTGGAGCTACATCATGTCAAGGTAACTACACAACCCAAACCTCTACCAAAGTGGTCTTACCCTTTAAGACCGGGAAAGCGTCGGTGTAATTTTAGATTTCTTTGGCTATTCAAAAATAGCAGGTATACAAGCTCATAGCGAGCTTGTAGATCTGCTATTTTTGAAAAAATCGTAAAACTGTGTGCAAATCTTTGAATATATATGTTTTTTTAAAGCGAACATTTGTAACTCAATTCTTTGCTTCTGGGGTTCCCTGGAACAAAATATTTTGAGATGGGGGTCCGCGGCTATTTTGGGTGGTCCTTGACATGAAAAAGTTAGGATTTAGAAGACATTTGTAGAGAAGCAAATATTTGAGTTACAAATGTTCGCTTCAAAAATATTTACATAATATAAATATATAAAGATTTGCACGATTTTTCTAAAATAAATAGCAGATCTACAAGCTCATAGCGTGGCACCAAGTGCCGCTATGAGCTTGTAGATCTGCTATTTGAATATATTTGAATAGCCAAAGAAATCTGAAAATGACACACAGATGCGTTCCCGGTCTTCATGAGTTAAGGTGTTCATTTAATCAAATCCTACTGTAAGTTGTTTAAAGTCCTCCTGTTGTCGCTCGACCCACGCGTTTCCCAGCATACCGTGTGAACCCTGAATGCCTTACTGCTCTATCCCACATGGATCAGTCCTTTAATCATATTTAAACCCACAATTAGTCCTTTTCCTCAGCGTATTAATTTAATGGGCTAAAGGAATGTGAACTCGGCCGGCCGGACGGGGTTCGGACAAGACGTCTTCATTCGCTGTCAGCGGTGGCAGGAAGCTGACACAAACACGTATTGTATGTGCTTGTAAAACGATGGGGTTTCCTCGACAGATGCGTGAAATCACCATTTCACGCCCACCAAGTGTGACGCTGGAATCTCCTTTATTTTAAATAGGGCAGGAAAGCACGACTTAAAGTAACGCAGAGCTGCTGCTGCGAAGGCAACGGTTCTCATACTCTTTCATTACAAAGACCTGCATACCTCTGAGAGTGTGCAAATCTCTCAGGCCTATTACAGGGTTCATTTGGTTCCAATAGGCTATATGCACAGCAGCCATATTGGAAAGAAATTGGGCTTCTTCCTTACAAATTATACAAATTAAGGCTCTGTTCTAGCCATAGAATACGACTCTCGTAGACGTATTTTATGATTCTGACATTTTCAATCCCCTCAAATCATACCAAACCATATTTTTCAATAAAGAATTGAATCCTGTCTTAATCCCGTCTGTCTCCCCCCCCCTCGTTTACTTCCTGTTAAACAAAATATATAATTCCGGATACGCTTTGTCACTACCGGCCATTGTGAATTTCCGGCGGAATCGGCCACAGACGGGATTAAAACACTTCTTTATTGAAAAATATAGATTATTACATTAGACTAGAACCCCAGTTAACATTTGGGGCAAGAGGGTAAGCACCATTGTTTTGCATTTGTACATGTTTGGACACCCTACGGGCTTAGGAGCTGAAAGTCCAGTGGGATTTGGGGGGCTGGTCGCTACAACTCTCGTAGATTGAAAATGTCAGAATCATAAAATACCACTTTGTCATCATAAAATACCACTTTGTGGTCCCTGGACTGGACCACACTTTGAGACCCACTGGTGTAGTGTTTCCAGTGGGCCAACATGCATAATATCAGCACCCTGACTCTGTTTGACCAGAATGGAACAGAGCCTTCATTAGTATCATTGGTAACACCTGTGAAGGAAGTAAGGAAGAGGCCCAATTTATTTCCAATATGGCTGCTGTGCATAGAGCCTATATTTTTACACTCTCAGAGTTACAGACTCATAAGGGTCCATTTGGAACCCCCTCATGGGAACCCTGAGGGTCCCTGGACCACACTTTGAGAACCACTGTGTTAAATAAGTATGTATCATGTTATCTTCTCACGTTCTCAGTAAAAGCAGAATGGCTCTTTGTACTTTTACTTTATTTGAGTATTTCAATTTCTTGATACAATTATACTTCTACTCCACTACATCTCAGAGGCAGCCATTGTATTCTTTTTTACTAAACTACAATTATTTGAAAACGTTAGTTATGAGTTACTTTGCAGGTTTAGATTCTTAATAATTAATGACATTGTGAATCAGAAATCGTATAAATGTTTTGGAAAATAGCAGATTTACAAGCTCACAACCGATCGCATCAGGACAACCACAGATACTGTTATACTGGGAGCTGACCAGTACAAACACAGTCTGATACTGTTGTGATGGGAGCTGACCAGTACAACCACAGTCTAATACTGTTGTGATGGGAGCTGACCAGTACAACCACAGTCTAATACTGTTGTGATGGGAGCTGACCAGTATTACCCTAAGGAGAGGAGCGGAGAGCAAAGGAGAGGCGAGTTGAGACGAAAGGAGCAGACAAAAAACTATTTGTAATGAAAATCATTATTACTCTCATTTACCTGAGAGAGAGAAGGAGGGGAGGGGAGGGGAGGGGAGGATAGGAGAGGAGAGGAGAGGAGAGGACATACTTGTAGGTTATCTTCTTCATGTTTCTCCTCAGTTCCTCCTTGGTAGTATAAGCGTCCAGGGCAAACTCTAGCCGAGGGGCGGAGCCGAACTGAATCAAACCCACTCGCACCTGAACCAAAACACAGCTGATTTAAAGTTATTTTTAAGTTTTAAGTTATTTTCTTTGGTTAAAACAAGTGTTAAATGGCTCTATATCCTGATAGTACTCATTGCTATAGGGTGTTTGTTCAGTGATCGGAGTCTCCATGTCTCTCCAGCTCCTTATTAAACAGAAAATGCATTTTCAAATGGGTACTCTCCCCTGACATTTTGGACCCCACCTGAAAATGTATTTTCTGTTTATTAAAGGGCTGGAGAGACGGGGAGACTCCTGTTACTGAACAAACACTCTATAGCAATGATATACCAGAATATAGTGCTTTAACCTTTTAATAAAACACTTTTTGTTTAAACCAAACAATATCACTTACCCTACCTTTAATGTACATAATGAGACAGACAGAAGACACACACAAAGACAGAAGCATACAGACATACTGTACGGCACCTTGTCTGGTCCTATGTCGAGGGCCTGGCAGAGTTTGATAGCGTAGTGTTTGGACCTCTCAAAGCTGCCCTTCCCCACACTGTACGACCCGTCCATGAGGAAAACCACATCCATGGCCGCCGAGCACTGCATCACTACACACACAGACACACACACACACACACACACACACACACACACACACACACACACACACACACACACACACACACACACACACACACACACACACACACACACACACACACACGCGCAGGTAACACACGCACACACCATTTTCAATTAAATTCAAAGGAGCTTTGTTGGCATGAGAAAACATACATTTACATTGCCAAAGCAGGTGTCAAAGCATATTAAAAACTATTTGAGAAAAAACTGGGGAAAGTACGTACAGTTGGAGGGGGTACAGCATTGTGTAAACAGAGCTATGTCACATTGCGATGTTATATATATGTTACAGGGAAATTGGAAAACCAGTGAAATTGAAAAAGGAGCGCTCGTTTTCATCCCCCCTCGCTTCCCCCTGTGTTATCGATTCACTTTGATTGCGACTGGTGACGTTAATCTGTCTATGTAATCAACACACCTGTTACTAGGCAATTCTGTAGAACCTCAACCAACACTAGAGGGCAATGCAAGCCACCCTAGAGCCCCCCCCACACACACACCCACGCACGCATGCACACTAATTAGAGAGTGTCGTGGATAGTAACCCATGGAAAGATCTATTCTCCCGCCTATTGGGGAACCCTACTCTCCGTCCTCCCGGTGGGGGCTCCTCACTGCCAGGTGAGTCAGGATATACAGCAGTGACAACAACACACACGTGTGTGTGGGGAGGAATCAATAATTTATATTCTTAAGAAATAATAATATTTTTTAAAAATGCTAAAAAAAAGGGGATGTTTAGTCGTGACCCATAAAAATTGGCCCACGACCCAAATATTGGCTCAGTAAACCATGTCCACAATGCAAGTCAATACAACCACATACTGTAGTCCAAGGGTCTTCAACGTTTTCAGGCCAAGGACCCCCTAATTGAGAGACAGATGAAGCAGGGACCCCCTCAATATTGTATACAGTTGTGTTTCAGATTATACTTTTTTTGTTTACTTGGTCTGCTCTTTTTTCCCTCTACACCTATACCTCTTTTTCCAAAAATAGCCGATCTACAAGCTCACAACGTCTCGCAGCGCGAGGCGTTGTGAGCTTGTGGATCTGCTATTTTTGGCTAAAGTTCTCCTCAGAAAAGGGATGCTAGGGTTCAAGTGGTTAAGGTAAAAAAAAAATCATATCACATAAAGATTTGGCGGACCCCCTGTAGTAACTCTGAGGACCCCCTAGGGGTCCCGGACCCCCTGTTGAAGACCCCTGCTATAGTCTGCATCACCTGTCTCCTACTGTGCTCCCCTGCCTGTCCACCAGATGTCAACCGGTGTGCTGTCTTTTTAGTGTTACTTTTAGTGTCAAATCTTTTCATGGCAGCCCCAAAGGAGACCCAAATTTACACATACTAGCCCGCAGACCCCCATTTGAAAAGATATGCCAGGGACCCCCATAGGCGGCAGTCGCTCTAGAGTCTAGAGGTACAGCGGCTGCTTGGGAACCTGAAGTTTCCCAGTTCGAACCCGGGCTCCCCCAAAGTTAGTGCCGAAGTGTCCTTGAGCAAGACGCTGAACCCCTAATTTCCCCCGAGGAGCACCTTGGTGCCTTGCATGGTTTCCTCCGCCGTTGATATGTGAATGTGTGTGTGAATAGATGAATGAATTAAGTACAATTTTGAGGTATTTTTACTTTACTGGAGTATTTCAAATTTTCTGTACTTTTACTTCTACTCTGTTACATCTCAGAGGAAAATATTGTACTTTTACTCCACTACAATTATTTGAAAACTTGAGTTACTAGTTACTTTGCAGATATAAATGATTACATTATGAAACATACATTAACCACGTTAGCCCTATTTTATACCTCCAAGCCGATCTACAAGCTTGCGACGCGTTGTGGATCTGCTATTTTCAAACATTTTAGTACTTTTACTTTTGGTACTTTAAGTACATTTTGGTGCCAATACTTTGGTACTTTTACTCAAGTAAATTTTTAATTCCGGACTTTTACTTGTAACAGAGTACTTCTACATTGCAGTATTGATACTTTTACTTAAGTAAAACATTTGAGTACTTTTTCCACCACTGAGTACAATGTCTCTCATTTGGAATGTGTTGTTTAGTAGTCAGATATACTGTAGACTTTGCCCTGCCCTCACCCTGCCAAAATACCACAGAAATGACAGCCTGGCATGTCTGAGCTCAATTTACTTCTCCAAAACACTTAGACACATAAACACACGCACACACGGACACACACACACACACACACACACAGACACACACACACACACACTCACACACACACACACACACACACACACACACACACACACACACACACACACACACACACACACATACACATACACATACACATACACACACACACACACACACACACACACACACACACACACACACACACACACACACACGCGCGCGCGCACACATACGCACACACACGCACACACACGCACAAACAAACAAACAAACCATTGAGCGTGTTTGTACTAGCTGGCATTGTAGCTGTCAGGTTAGAATGCAATGCGCTGCTCATCGTAACGGGAGTGAAAGCACACACACACGCGAGTGTGCACGCACATGCGCGCACGCACACACGCACCACCACCATAATTCTCACCACTACAGTACAGGCCTTTGCCAATCCTTTGTGTTATTCTGACATTCTGACATTAATTCTAACATTAACTTGTAACCATATATAACCCTCAAGATAATGTGTGTAAAACGTGTGTGTGTGTGTGCGTGCGTTGCTTTTGACAGATTTTGTCAAAAGCAAGACTGATACAATTCGACTAATACATTATATCTGGAGTGATGTGATGAATATACTGTATATATCATACAGATTTTTGATGTGGCATGCTGGCAGTCCCCCCAACAGTGTTAGCGCCAAGTTTGGTGCAGATTGGAGCAACGGTGCGCCTCACCAACTACTGTGTTACATACTGTCAGTGTGTCAGTGTGTTTTATAATGCCATTTTACAGTTTTTCACAATTGTTAACACACGTTTCTCAAAACAATAACGGCTTTCTCAAAACTGCACACCCAAAACTGCGAAACTCACACACAAAATGCTAAACCCTACTCTCCCTTTGCAAGATGACTCTTTGCCATCAAATCTATTAACTGTTCACAAAATGAAACTCGTGTTTTCATTTGGTACACACAGCCATATTTTCAAATGACACACACATACCATTCATTGAGTACACACAACTAAGCATGTGCTGCATAGTACCAAACATTTACGGCACACTGCAGGGCAAAATTGAAAACACAATCATAGAAATGGAACACACCATATGAATGACATTGACAATGTCTTTTGTAAAATGACTCTGTGTAGGGCTACTTTTTTCATAGTGAAACATAAAACAAAACACACATATGCAGCCAAAAAAGATTTATTTCTCTACATGATTTAGGCATCATGCCTCCGGTTCATGTCTGGCCAGAGGGCCATCCACATCATAGGCAATGTTCTCCCTGTCCAAGCAGCGTTGGAAGAAATGCCTCGAGTGGCGCATTACGTAAGCCCTGACAGACCTCAACAGTGACTAGGGCTGCAATCGATTTTCACGATTTTTGTATAATGACATTTTTCGCTTTTGAACTGGAAAAAAAACATATTTTACAAATCAAGAATCGTTTGTTTTGAAAAAATCGGAAAAGAATCGGAATCGTGACCCCAACAATCGGAATCGAATCGAATCGTGAGATAGCAGAAGATTCACACCCTAACAGTGACGTCGCCACAAGCCTCCTCCATGGCCTGGAGCAGTGGGACCCGGCTCTGTGGGTTCCGTTCATTTACCTTCCACCTCCAAGCTCAAAAGAACTCCTCAATGGGATTCAGGAAAGGAGAATAAGGTCGAAGGTACAGAACGGAAAAATGTGGGTGGTCCTGGAACCACTCACGCACTGGAGCAGCCCGGTGGTGCAAATTGCTCACCAGACCTGAATGTTTAGAGATTTGACTATTTGTATGTTGCAGATTGATGCTTTGAGATTTTATGTGAGAAGTGTGTGCAACAACTGAACATGTGTGTAGTGTTTGGACAACAAGGTGTGTTGTAGATTGATGCTTTGAGATTTTATGTGAGAAGTGTGTGCAACAACTGAACATTGTGTGTAGTGTTTGGACAACAAGGTGATAATGTCATTGACATCAGAGTGTAAAGAAGGAAAGTCAGAGTCTAATGCAGATAAGGGAGTGTGAAGTAGTGCCAAATTGGGTGGAGCGATTACTACATGAAGTTAAGGTTGTGAAAAGTGTGCCGAATTTTCGCTTTTTATGTGTTAACAATTGTGAAACCCTTGGTCCTGGGGTGGGGATGGCCGACTTGGGAGGAGGTGCAGTACTTACTCTGGCCTGCAGAGTTGATCTTGTTGATGGTTTCATGAGTGGTTTGGAGCTCCTGGATGGAGCAGCCTGGATGGACTGAGAGAGAGAGAGAGAGAGAGAGAGAGAGAGAGAGAGAGAGAGAGAGAGAGAGAGAGAGAGAGAGAGAGAGAGAGAGAGAGAGAGAGAGAAAATATGCTGGTTATTATCAGCTGGTGGTTCAGCACTCAAAGGTGGCTCACTGCCAGTGTTGCCAGATTTTGCGAGAGAAATAAGCAACCAGGTCTATGAGAACAAGCCCAAAAGAAGCGACTATAATAGGCCACATGAGCGCTTTAATTTATATCAGATACTTGATACTTATATCTACAAGCTCACAACGCGATGACCAGTGGAGTGCTACTGACCGATTGACCCGGTCATCAAATTATTGGCAAAAATATAATCTCCATGAATTCAAGGCTTCATGGGGTGTGCAATTGATAAAAAACAAGTTATTTTTAGGTGAACTATTCCTTTAAGACCTGAGGCCTGTCTTGTAAAAACAGTTTTCTGAAAAACCTATGTTGCTAGCTTTTATATAGCTATCAACTATATCAAACTTTTCATGTCATGGACCTCCAAAATTATATGTATTTGGCTGCGGACCCCCCATCTCAAAATATTTTGTTCCAGGGACCCCCCAGAAGCAAAGATTTGAGTTAAAATGTTCGCTTAAAAAAAACAAAAATGTAATGCTTGTATGTCTGCTATTTTTGAATAGCCAAATAAATCTAAAAACAAACATGGGCAAATTCTCCTTCTACAGCACTGCCACCCAGGATTGGAATGGTCTAACCCCATCCCTCAAAAAATGCAGTTCGCTGGGCTCATTTAAAAGAGCCTTAAAAAAAATCACCTTTCAGGAGGCCAAAAGAGGAGGTAGTACCATTTTCCTGTTAGACAGCCGACCCCCCCCCCCCCCCCCCCCCCCTGTTCTTGTACATATCTTTCCCCCCCTTTTTTTTTATTTCTTTTGTTGTATATAGTGTTTTATTTTTATTTTTATTTTTTTGCTGCTTTTTTTATTTTCTTTGTGTAATGATATTCGAACTGTGGTGCCACTATATATGTCTATGAATTGAATACCAAGGCCCTCATTGGAAACAAGTCCGCAAGGACTTTTATGAACGGACCTGTTAGACGAAGTATTTTAAATGTAAATGTGTTGTTTTACATTTTTTTGCCTAATAAAATATTCAATCAATCAAAAAATGACAGAGATTCTTTCCTGGCTTTAATCAAGGAAGGTTTTGAAAGGAAAAGACGTGCAGTCCATCCGTTCTCTAGATATATTGACATGACACTCATGGGTAGCAAACCTCGCAACGGAAGTTTGATGAAATACACTGCAGTGGATGGAGCTGGCTGGACCAGCTCATGAACAAACATTATTTCTGAACGATTGCGACCTTTGTCATATAATCGGTTCAGGAATATAAAAGAAGACATATCACACATTGTTTTCTGCTGTGTTGCGTTTTGATGTGCACACTGTATCATTTTATAGAGGTATCTAAAGGGCAGAAAGTATGTTTCTGAATGGCCGAAGTATCGTGAGACTGTCCACCATTTCCTGTCTGGCAGCCAAATCTCGCGATACCTCCGAGACAGAAACGATACCTGCCGCAGTTTAGATGCCTCAATAAAATGATGTGCTTTGCGCGTCGAAAAGCAAATGATTAGAAAACAACCTGTGATATGTCTTCTGTTATATTCCTGAACCCATTATATGACAAAGGTCGCAATCGTTCAGAAATAATGTTTGTTCATCCACTGCAATGTATTTCATCAAAATTCCAGTGTGAGGTTTGCCACCCATGAGTGGACCCATGTCTAGAGAACGGACTGCACGTCTTATCCTTTCGAAACCTTCCTTGGTTATAATGGGCTAATAACATGACATAATAAATGGCATGATTCACTGACACAGGCATTCTAATGACAGCCTTTGGGCAGTGGGGGGAGGTAGGGGGGAACATAAAATCTCAACGATTTTCCATGCTTCCTTCCCTCCCACTTGAATCCTAGCCTCCTTATTCTGGGCATGTCATAATCGGCAAAAAATAGCCGATCAACGCGTTTGCATTGTGAACTTGTAGATCGGCTATTTTCTATTTTCCTCTATTTATTTATTTATTTTATTAGCTTTCTCAATAAACAATTAGGATCTGTAAACCATTTCACAACAAATCTCACAGATCACCCTACAGCCCACGTTTATAAACAAAGGGTCAATTGATACATATAACCATAGATGAGAACGTAATAGATCAGCTTTTTTCGAAGAGATTTGGTGTAGAGGTATAATAAAAGTTAAGAAAAAGGAGGGGACCAAGTAAATGGTGCATTTATCCCTTTAACGCCCCTCACAGTGGTTGATTGAGCAGTCAGAGAACACATGAGACCTTGAACCTCGAAGCAGTCTTTCATTCATGACACCATGCTAAATGTCTGGCCCGTATACTGTGCTGTTTCTTCTCCTATGGGTTCCATTTTGCAATGTGAGAGTACAGTACTTGAGTAAATGCACTTAGTTACTTTACACCACTGCAGATTTACCACACATCTTTTAACGTAATCGGGTGAAACCTCTGTGGGGGGGAAAAAAAGAAGCAACTGAAGTGGAAGCGGACCCCCCCCCCCCCCCCCTCAGTGGCGATAATCCCACCCATGTCATTCCCAGAGGAAGGGCCAAGGGATTTAGGGTGTGGAATTTACTGGCCCAACGGCAGGATTTAGTTCTATTACTGTATGTGTGAAAGTTCAGTTCACATGGATGTGCAAAACTGTTACTTTTCAGGTAATGAAAAAAAAAAAGAACCTCCAATGGATCCCATGTAGTTATTATTTAGTCACAATCTCTTACTTTTCAATATTTATAAAACCCCCACACACACTTAAAGGTAGGGTAAGTGATTTTCTTTGGTTAAAAGGGTTGAATACTGTAGCTCTATATTCTGATAGTACTCTACAGTGTTTGTTCAGTAACAGGAGTCTCCATGTCTCTCCAGCTCTTTGATAAACGGAAAATAAAATTTCAGGTCGGGATATCAATTTCATCCAATCTGGATAGAGAACTGAGTCAGGATATAGATTGAACAAGTGAAATTGGAAGTGATGACACAAAGAAATGAGCAGACAAAATTGGAACTGGAACACTATAGAAATGAATGGGAACTCCCTCCTGATTGGCAGAAATGTTGTCATCTTCCTGAATGATCTGTTTATTCAAGAGCTGGAGAGACTCATCTGGTATTTTTTTTAAATCGTGAAAATGTGTGCACATCTTTAAATATATATATTTTTAAGCAAACATTTGTAAAATATTTTGTTCCAGGGACCCCCAGAAGCAAAGATTTGAGTTACAAATGTTCGTTTAAAAAAAAAGATATATATATTTTTTTAAATCACACATTTTCACGACTTTTCAAAAATAGCAGATCTACAAGCTCATAGCGCTGCACTCAGTGCCACACTATGAGCTTGTAGATCTGCTATTTTTGAATAGCCAGAAATCTAAAATGACAGAGACACGTCCCCGGATTGAATGGCTTAAGCACTTTTTGACTTTCAAAATGTTTTTAAAAAATGGCAAAAATTGCAGACGCACAAGCTCACAACAACGTTCGTATAGATCTGCCATTTTCTGCTACCTTTGCACGACACTCTCGTACGACAAGGTAGGTAGGCGCGAACAGCGTTTTCCTATCGGGGTAGCGGTAGCCTCTCCCCTGGGAGGGGGCTTCTTTCGCTCTACATTAGAAGAGTTGGGAACGCTGGGCGTTGTCAGATTCTAATACAGCCCAAATACCTAATCTCAGCATCAGCCTCAGTGGCTTGGCTCGATAATCACTAGACTCCCGACCCGCACCTCCCGGGTCCAACTCCTGCTCAAAACATTGCTTTTTTTTGCCGATAAAGTATAGTTTTGGACCACGACAGAGGGGCGCAGTCTCAAGCGAACTTGAGCCACGAGCAGGGGCGGTGCTGGGACCAAAATTCTGCCCTGGCATTTTGGTCCGAACGGGGGGGTCACTGTTTTAACCCAGCAACCCTATGTAAATTACGCCACTGCTGAATAGCATCCCAGCCCAAACATTAATGAAACTAATAATTGGGCCGCGCGACCCGGAAATGACCGTAATAATCTTTTTTTTTTGGGGTGGCCCATGGCGGCCTGGTCGGCCTGGAACGGCGCGGTCGTTCTGGAATTGTCCCAAATTTCCCAGTGGCCAGCACGTCCCTGGCCACGAGAAGCACCACCGAGCGCGCTAAAGCGCGCAAGTTGCAGTGCCGACGAACGTTGCGAAGTTCGCTTGAGCCTACTCAGCCCCGTTCGAGTTATGTACCGATAGGCACAGAATCGTAAATTATCGCCCCCCCCCCCCATAGGCAATGCCAGCGCAGAGCATTATTTTCCACAACGGAGTACTGTCCTCCTGGCCCCGCTCCCCCGCCAGTGGGACGCTACCCCGATAGGAAAACGCTGGTGCCCTGCAACCTGTCATTTGGGTTATCTCTGAAGGGAGGGGCGGGGGGGGGGCAACAGTCTGGTTTCTGGAAGTTCAAAGTCTCTGCGAGGCGGACAGTAAATACTTTAGACGGTGCTAAAGCATGTCATTTCTGAAAACAGCTTAGCTGTCGGAATGGCCGCGGGGCCCCGCCGCGCTCTCTCACCTGAGGGAAGTTGCGATAAGTAACTAAGTACAGGTATTTTTACTTTATTGGAGTATTTCCAATTTTCAGTAATTTGTAATTGAAAATAGCCGATCTACAAGCTCTCAATGCGTCGCGATGCGACACATTGTGAGCTTGTAGATCTGCTATTTTCAAAAGATTGTTATTATTTTTTAAACTTGTGAAATGGGACATACTGCATAATGACTACTTTTACTTTTGGTACTTTAAGTACATTTTTATGCCAATACTTCTGTACTTTTACTCAAGTAAATTT
The DNA here is from genome assembly GCF_963454915.1 of Gymnoscopelus microlampas. Lineage (NCBI taxonomy): Eukaryota > Metazoa > Chordata > Actinopteri > Myctophiformes > Myctophidae > Gymnoscopelus > Gymnoscopelus microlampas. The sequence continues at coordinate 2,522,157 of NC_139951.1, forward strand.
AGAACTCCGGACTTTTTACTTGTAACGGAGTATTTCTACATTGCAGTAGTGATACTTTTACTTAAGTACAAAATGTGAGTACTTTTTCCTCCACTGCCTGAGGGCCGATATATACATTATCCCTGGTTCAGCTGACCAGCTGACAGTGAGCTATGCGAATGAACGCACACAAGGAAAGTTTGACTTGTCCGGAAATATACAAAAGCGCCGCACGGACGGGAAACGGCTTTAATTGAAGACTGAGTTTACAGTTTAGTCGTGCATGGGTGTAGCTCGCTGTTTCCCAAACAGTGGGTCGGGACCCATCTTTGGGTCGCGGACAAGTTTTTATGGGTGGCGAGTAAATGTGTCCTTTTGTCTGTTTAAAAAACCTTTTAAAAAAGATACATATATACATTCTTTCAAATGATTTGTTAAAATGTAAACAATACAATCCCAACTTTTCATCAACTAGAAACTATTGCAAACATTTTCAAAAGTATTCCATAAATAAAATTAAAAAATCGAATAATTTCCATGAATAAATACCGTGGTGAAAATAGCAGATCTACAAGCTCACAACGCGGCGCTTACTAGTTCGGATCCCGGGCAAACGTTGAATTTCGCTTCATGGGTCTTGAGCTAAAACGTTTGGGAACCACCGGCGTAGCTCACTGAAATAGACCATCTACAAGATCTGTCCGGCTGTATCGGCTAGTTTCAGCACGCGACACCCCTTTGGAACAAAGTATAAATCAGGCTTCAGGTATTATTGTCTTCACAAGCTTTGCTTTGACGAGCTTGAGATCAGCTTCTCGGCTATAACGAACCAAGTTGA